>NC_058081.1:592068848-592337290 GCF_014858855.1 Bufo gargarizans
GGGCAATCAGCCTGTGGCACTGCTGAGGTGTTATGGAGGCCCAGGATGCTTCGATAGCGGCCTTAAGCTCATCCAGAGTGTTGGGTCTTGTGTCTCTCAACTTTCTCTTCCCAATATCCCACAGATTCTCTATGGGGTACAGGTCAGGAGAGTTGGCAGGCCAATTGAGCACAGTAATACCATGGTCAGTAAACCATTTGCCAGTGGTTTTGGCACTGTGAGCAGGTGCCAGGTCGTGCTGAAAAATGAAATCTTCATCTCCATAAAGCTTTTCAGCAGATGGAAGCATGAAGTGCTCCAAAATCTCCTGATAGCTAGCTGCATTGACTTTGCCCTTGATAAAACACAGTGGACCAACACCAGCAGCTGACATGGCACCCCAGACCATCACTGACTGTGGGTACTTGACACTGGACTTCAGGCATTTTGGCATTTCCCTCTCCCCAGTGTTCCTCCAGACTCTGGCACCTTGATTTCCGAATGACATGCAACAGTCCAGTGCTGCTTCTCTGTAGCCCAGGTCAGGCGCTTCTGCCGCTGTTTCTGGTTCAAAAGTGGCTTGACATGGGGAATGCGGCACCTGTAGCCCATTTCCTGCACACGCCTGTACACGGTGGCTCTGGATGTTTCTACTCCAGACTCAGTCCACTGCTTCCGCAGGTCCCTCAAGGTCTGGAATCGGTCCTTCTCCACAATCTTCCTCAGGGTCCGGTCACCTCTTCTCGTTGTGCAGCGTTTTCTGCCACACTTTTTCCTTCCCACAGACTTCCCACTGAGGTGCCTTGATACAGCACTCTGGGAACAGCCTATTCGTTCAGAAATTTCTTTCTGTGTCTTACCCTCTTGCTTGAGGGTGTCAATGATGGCCTTCTGGACAGCAGTCAGGTCGGCAGTCTTACCCATGATTGCGGTTTTGAGTAATGAACCAGGCTGGGAGTTTTTAAAAGCCTCAGGAATCTTTTGCAGGTGTTTAGAGATAATTAGTTGATTCAGATGATTAGGTTAATAGCTCGTTTAGAGAACCTTTTCATGATATGCAAATTTTTTTAGATAGGAATTTTGGGTTTTCATGAGCTGTATGCCAAAATCATCAATATTAAAACAATAAAAGGCTTGAACTACTTCAGTTGTGTGTAATGAATCTAAAATATATGAAAGTCTAATGTTTATCAGTACATTACAGAAAATAATGAACTTTATCACAATATGCTAATTTTTTTAGAAGGACCTGTAACATCCCCCTTATAGCTCGCTTAGGCCGTCTGCACACAAGTGCGGGTGAACGCACACAAGATCTGTACAAATTTCCGTGCAGATTGCTGTGCGTTTCTGTACCATATCCAAACCAAAATCCCCAATTTCTAAGAATGCTTTTCGTGTGGAAAAGGGTGAAATCGGCAGCTAAAACCGCATAAAATTAGCACGTTGCAGATTTGGAAATCAACACTGCAGGTCAATTTTCTCACAGAAAAAAATCTGCAAAGTGGACATGAAATTTGTGTATTCTCATACACGGTTGCTGGTACTGTAATACGCCGCGGTTTTTTCTAATGGCAATCCACGCGGAAAAACTCACGTATTCCATAACATGTAGCAGGTGGCCTTAGGATCCACCAGTTAGGCCTCATGCACACGACTGTTGTGTGTTTTGCGGTCCGCAAATTGCAGATCCGCAAAACACGGATGGCGTCCGTGTGGGTTCCGCAATTTGCGGAACGGCACAGACAGCCATTGATATACCTGCCTATTCTTGTCCGCAAAACGGACAAGAATAGTCTAGAGAAGTCTATGGGGAAAATGTCTGGAAACACCCAAAGCATGCTTAAATAAAAAAATAAAAAATGTTTGCGGTCCGCAATACGGGCACTGAGCTATTATGCTTGTGTGCATGAGCCCTTATCAGTAAGATAAAAATTGGGATATAATGAGTGTGTAAGAGGTCATAGATCAGGAGCCATCAGGTGAGCTGCCTGACGGAACAGAGTAAAAATTCAGAGTCTGCTATTAGAGAAACCTTAAGGCCCCTTTCACACGGGCGTTGCGGAAAAATGTGCGGGTGCGTTGCGGAAACACCCGCGATTTTTCCGCGCGAGTGCAAAACATTGTAATGCGTTTTGCACTCGCGTGAGCAAAATCGCGCATGTTTGGTACCCAAACCCGAACTTCTTCACAGAAGTTCGGGCTTGGGATTGATGTTCTGAAGATTCTATTATTTTCCCTTATAACATGGTTATAAGGGAAAATAATAGCATTCTGAATACAGAATGCTTAGTATAATAGCGCTGGAAGGGTTAAAAAAAAATAAAAACGTTAACTCACCTTATCCCCATGATCGTGTAGTTCCCGGTCGGTCTCTTCTTTAGCTGTGGGCTTGGGCTGAATGACCTTTGGTGATGTCAGATCACATGCTCCAATCACATGGTCCATCACCGTGGTGATGGAGCATGTGATCTGACGTCACCACAGGTCCTTTAGTCACAGCTAAAGAAGAGACCGGCCGGGAACTAGGCGATCATGGGGATAAGGTGAGTTAACTTTTTTATTTTTTTTAACCCTCCCAGCACTATTATACTATGCATTCTGTATTCAGAATGCTATTATTTTCCCTTATAACCATGTTATAAGGGAAAATAATACAGTGAATAGACTGTCACCTAGCAACCGTGCGTGAAAATCGCACCGCATCCGCACTTGCTTGCGGATGCTTGCGATTTTCACGCAACCCCATTCATTTCTATGGGGCCTGCGTTACGTGAAAAACGCAGAATATAGAACATGCTGCGATTTTCACGCAACGCATAAGTGATGCGTGAAAATCACCGCTCATGTGAACAGCCCCATAGAAATGAATGGGTCAGGATTCAGTGCGGGTGCAATGCGTTCAACTCACGCATCGCACCCGCACGGAAATCTCGCCCGTGTGAAAGGGGCCTAAGGGGTTTTGCCATCACATACAATAGCGGCATATCGCTAGGATATGCCCCCATTGTCTGATAGCTGCGGGTCCCACCTCTGGGATCCACACCTACAACGAGAACGGGGCGGGGAAATTAATGGAGGGCGCACTGCGCATATGCAGCAGCCCTCCATTCATTTCTATGGGGTTGCCGAAAATAGCCGAGCGGGTCGTTTATGTCCGACGTGGACATCCCCTTATATTCCCATGTAACTATAGGGTGGGTCCCCAGAATCAGTTCCTCTGGTGGGCCGTAAACCCCCAGTGCAACACTGGATTTAGCAGCAGAAAACTTCCATATTCTGCCGCTGAATCCACATTCAAAACTCAATTGACTTCAATGTCAAAAACTCGACCTTGTGCGAACAGTGTAAAAATAAAACGGTAGAGGGTTTTTTCAGTAGCTGATTTCAGTAGCAGATGTGATTGTGGATTCCATAGAAGTCAAAAACTCTTTTAAAACACTTGTAAAAACTACTTTAAAACCAACACCAAAATACAAATCTGCCAAAAATGGCCTGCGTTTTTCAGGGCAAATTAATAAAATGCCCATTTTAGTGTTTTTTGTAGTGCTTTTTAGCACCTGGAGTTTTTTGTTGTTTTTTGCATGCCTAGTATTTATATAGAGGAAAGTATATACATTAAAAGCATGTAGCACCCTGTGCTGTCATTTCCTCTGTAGAGCTGTACGGGAAAAATACATTGGTACAAAACACGCCATCTAAGGGTAATTTCACACTAGCGTTAAAGTTTTCCGGTATTGAGTTCACTCCTAGGGTCTCAATACCGGAAAAAAAACGCTTCAGTTTTGTCCTAATGCATTCTGAATGGAGAGCAATCCGTTCAGGATGCATCAGGATGTCTTCAGTTCAGTCACTTTTACGGTATTTTGCCGGAGAAAATACTGCAGCATGCTGCGGTATTTTCTCCGGCCATAATTCCGGAACACTTCCATTGAAATGTATTAATGCCGGATCCGGTACCAAGTATTCGCAGACCTTTAAAAATGTGAAAAAAATAAATACCAGATCAGTTTTTCCGGATGACACCGGAGAGACGGGTCCGGTATTTCAATGCATTTGTCAAACGGATCCGCATTTAGATCCGGAAACAAATGGTATCCGTTTGCACACGGATTACCGGATCCGGTAGGCAGTTTGGCAGCAGAACTGCCTGCCAGATTCTTCTAATGCAAGTGTGAAAGTACCCTAAAAAACACTGACACACATTGCACATGCAAAAAAAAAACAAAAACTATGGATGGCTATGGGAGAAAAATTCCAGGCAATGAGGGTAAAACATCACAAAAAAAACGCCATTGATCAAAAAAACGCACCTCATGGGTGTAAAAACAATATTCCCCCCCCAAAATACTCAATTTATAAAAATGTATAGCACATTCACCTATACAAGTCTATGGGGCTATAAACACGTCAGATTTTTTTAACGGACCCGTGCGCTTGATCCGAGAATCTCACCGCACACAAAAGCTATACGTTTCTCAAGGATCTAATATTTAGTGGAACGAAAATCTGGCTTCCTGTTCTGTAATGGTAACGGTACAACACTGCAGCTTATGGAAGTCATCTCAGTCGTATTAAATATTCTGTGGTTGTGATCATTGCTGTGACAACCCAAACGGAGAGGAACGTCGTCCTAATTGAATATCCTATAAGGTGTTCTAGACTCAAGCCAAAGATGACATGTCAAAGAAAGACATTTGAGCGCCACCTGCTGGTCAGAAGCTGCACGCCACTATGAATTTTCACAATCTTGGTACCTGGTGTTAGGGGCTATTCCCACCAAATGACACAGATTTTGCTGCAGATATTATCAGGTTTGTTACAGATTTCACTCTCTGCATTGCAAAGGATAAAATCCGTGGCAGAAACCTGCAATGTAAATTGACATTTTGTGGATTTAAAATCCATACCATATGTCATTATGTGGCGATATTGGTCTGGAAGATTTCCAAGGTGTGTGGATGAGACATTTTAAAATCTCATCCGCTTCTTTCCTTCTGTAAATGCCATGGATTTCCCACACACAATTCAGTTGTCTCACTTCAGCAAATGGCATTTATCATGTAGATAAAGTTGATACAAGTCACTTACTAATGTATTGTAAATCTCCGTATTGCTTTCTTTCCTGGTTTGATTCCTTTTTCCCTTCCATCATACACTGCTTATATCCAGGGGTTACGACTAGGGATGAGCGAATCGACTTCAGATGGTACATCCGAAGTCTATTTGCTTAAAAATGTGTTCTAATACTGTACGGAGATCCTTCTCTGCACAGTATTACAATGCATGGGCTCCGATGAGCCAAAGTTATTTCTTCGCGAAGGCTCACGAGACTTTGTATAATAACTTCGGGAATCAGGGGTGCACCGCCAATGAGGCCAGGTGAGGCGATCACCTCAGGCAGCACCAGGTAGGGGCAAGAGGGAAGCAGTGGAAGGGCCATGGGCAATGAGCACTTTTTTTTAATCACAAATGGGTTAGGTTAAGAAATTGGCATTGGGGGGGGGGGGGGGGGGGGGCACATTTTAGTTTTTGCCTCAGGCAGCAGAAAGGCTAGGTGCACCCCTGTCGGGAATTAATTATTACTATAAAAAACTTTGGAACCGAACTCTGGTTTGGTTCAAAGGTTTCCAAGCCCATACATTCTAATACTGTACAGAGAAGGATCTCTGTACAGTATTAGAACAAATCATTAATCAAATTGACTTGATGTCGATTCACTCATATTTAGTTACGACTGTAACACCCCAGGGTTGTGTTACTACACACCTCTACCCCCGCTACTATCTTCCAAGAGCCTATATATTGTCATCTGATGTAATTTATGTCTTCACAAATCCATGCTAAATAAAATTGTTCCTTGTAATTTTCCAGGTTCGCCAGCAGGTGGCAGCAACTCCATTAGCAATGTACTAGTCCTAGTTTAGTGTTTCTAGGCTGGAATGGATTATTCCAGCTTAGCTCCCCCTCTTTGAGAGAAGTGGGCTGTTCCCACATCCTGCAGCATGGGTGGAGAAGGAAGTTAGTCAGTGTAGCCCACCCCCTGCTAGGGGTAGGGTGTGTGTGTAGGAGATCCCAGAATAGGGAAGACAGCAAGGATCTTGTCTCGGCTGAGACCTGATCATATTCCCAGGCTGAGCACCTGCAGCCTCAGCTGGATGAAAAGAAGCAGAAAGCCACAGACAACCTCCAGAGTTCAAGGAAGAAAACATCCCCTGAGAAATCATCTGTGAGTAAAGTCCAGAGACCTAGGAGAAGCAATTCCTCCTCAGCTAGTCTGTCCCCATACAGCAGAAGGTACAGAAAAGTGCAGAAGATTGATTCCTGCCACAATTATAGAGCCCCAAAGCAGACGTCCTATCCTGCAAGCTCCCCACATAGCAAGCAGAAGCATTTATTCCTGCCAATGATTGCCAAAACCTGCTGGCACCAGAGACCAAAGCTGTATACTGCTTGGATAGAAGTTATCTTCAGTAAAGAAATGTTTGAACTGCATCTAAAGGTCTGGACATCATTTCTGCTGCAAAATTCCTCTATTACTCCTACTATCACTTGCAAGTGAGCCAGGAGCCAGGAGTCCAGCCGTATCCAGGTAGGAGACACCGTTGACACAATTATCACCACCCTATAGAGACATTATAGGCCATTACACCATTCTGGCATTCCTAATCTGGGACGTGCGTCATAACACCTAGGAAGGGCCCTGGGGTAGTACCCTGCGCACGCTTCAATTGGCATCACAAACAAATACAGACTATTAAGTGAAAAGAAGTGGCGCACTGGATTGGTGCTAACAGCTGGAGAGGTGCTCTCAGTAAAAAGGACTCACCCTTCCTTTGATAAAATAGAAAAATATAAAACAGATACTGGGCACTCTCTTAATATAGGAACCTCATAGTTTATTGATAATACCACACATAAACAATTAATACTTCACTATTAAAGATAATAAAACATGCAAGTTTTATTATCTTTAATAGTGAAGTATTAATTGTTTATGTGTGGTATTATCAATAAACTATGAGGTTCCTATATTAAGAGAGTGCCCAGTATCTGTTTTATAAATACAGACTATTATCTACCCATATCCTGGTCACTGCACGACCACCGCTGCGGTGCAGATACGAGGTGGCCGGGACAGGAGCTGCTGGCCATGTGTGCCTATGTGCACTCCCATGATCCCGGCCACCAGAGAGGCTTTTTCCTATAGTGTGCAAGCGGTTGGATTGCAGGGTGGTCATAACCCCGAGCAGTGTGTAACGCGATAGAAAAATGAATTAAGCCAACAGAGGAGGCAATATGGCCAATCACAGTACATTAGTAAGTGCCTTGTATTGCGGTAACTTTGTCTACATGATCAATGTTATTTGCTGAAGTGAGACAACCCCTTTAGACTGCACAGTCTGACCATTTGTGAGCGCAAGCTGTACCAGATGGTCCAATGCCAACTTGGTATTCAGTATAGAGCAAATGAACAAATCTCCCGTACACTTTTTTGTCTGTGCGGAAATTGTACAGATTTTGAAATGAACAGCATGTCAATTTTTTGCGTGCAGTTATTTTGTGCGGGTTTCACCCTTTTCATTTAAAGGGTTAGATCTTCAACAAGACATATTGGGGGAGATTGATCAAAACTGGTCTAATAAAAATTTGGCTTAGCTGCCCATAGCAATCTGATTGGTTGCTATGGGCAACTGAGCCCGTTTTCCTTCACACCAGTTTGATAAATATCCCCAATCAAATCCACACCAAAAACTGCAAGTAAAACATGTGGGGCCTCATTTATCAAAACATGCCCATAGCAACCAATCAGAGGTCGCCTTTCAGATTTTCAGAACACTTTAAGAAATGAAAGATTTTCCTGTTAGACAGCATTGATAAATGAGCTCTGTGGTGTTTGATGCAGATTTGGAGCAATGGCTATTTCATAGGGCTCGCTGTTCCATTCTGCAAAATGTGGAACGCACACTGCCGGTATCCGTGTTTGGCGGATCCGTCATTTGCTGAACGAGCCTTAAAGGGGTTGTCCGGGTTCAGAGCTGAACCCGGACATACCCTTATTTTCACCCCGGCAGCCCCCCTGAGCCTAGCATCGGAGCATCTCATGCTCCGATGCGCTCCCGTGCCCTGCGCTAGATCGCGCAGGGCACAGGCTCTTGTGTTTACAATAACACACTGCCGGGCGGTAACTTCCGCCCAGCAGTGTGTTCGGTGACGTCACCGGCTCTGAGGGGCGGGCTTTAGCTCTGCCCTAGCCGTTTTACTGGCTAGGGCAGCGCTAAATCCCGCCCATCAGTGCCGGTGACGTCACCGGGGTTCCTGTCAGCCCCATGGAGAGCCCGGTACGTCACCGGAACTCTGAAAAATGCCTTTGCCCTGCGCGATTTAGCGCAGGGCAAAGGAGAGCATCGGAGCATGAACTGCTCCGATGCTCATGTCAGGGGGGCTGCTGGGGTGAAAATGGAGGGATGTCCAGGTTCAGCTCTGAACCTGGACAACCCCTTTAAGGACTCATACACTCAACTGTTGCCTGTTTGCGATCCGTGTGCGTTCTGCATTTTGCACGTCGGGCCCATAATAGAACAGTCCTATCCTTGTCCATAATGCGGACAAGAATAGGACATGTTGTAAATTTTTGTGGACGCCACGGAACAGACATACGGATGTGGACAGCACACAGTGTGTTGTCCGCATCTTTTGCAGCCCCACTGAAGTGAATGGGTTCGCATCCGACCCGCAAAAATGCAGATTAGATGCGGACGTGAAATACATTTGTGTGCATGAGCCCTAAATCAGGTTTTTCTTTTTTGGTTTAAGGGAAAACTGACTGTGATGTTCGCGACAAAAAAAATATAAAAATCTCAAATTCAACAAGTCACTCCTGTGCACATAGAGGTTGCTCTACACAGGTGCGTGATTGTATATACAGACGTGGACAAAATTGTTGGTACCCTTTGGTCAATGAAAGAAAAAGTCACAATGGTCACAGAAATAACTTTAATCTGACAAAAGTAATAATAAATTAAAATTCTATAAATGTTAACCAATGAAAGTCAGACATTGTTTTTCAACCATGCTTCAACAGAATTATGTAAAAAAATAAACTCATGAAACAGGCATGGACAAAAATGATGGTACCCCTAGAAAACACAGAACATAATGTGACCAAAGGGACATGTTAATTCAAGGTGTGTCCACTAATTAGCATCACAGGTGTCTACAACCTTGTAATCAGCCATTGGGCCTATATATATGGCTCCAGGTAATCACTGTGTTGTTTGGTGATATGGTGTGTACCACACTCGACATGGACCAGAGGAAGCAAAGGAAAGAGCTGTCTCAAGAGATCAGAAAGAAAATTATAGACAAGCATGTTAAAGGTAAAGGCTATAAGACCATCTCCAAGCAACTAGATGTTCCTGTGAGTACAGTTGCACATATTATTCATAAGTTTAAGATCCATGGGACTGTAGCCAACCTCCCTGGACGTGGCCGCAGGAGGAAAATTGATGACAAATCTAAGAGACGGATAATCCGAATGGTAACAAAAGAGCCTAGAAAGACTTCTAAAGAGATTCAAGGTGAACTTCATGCTCAAGGAACATCAGTGTCAGATCGCACCATCCGTCGTTGTTTGAGCCAAAGTGGACTACATGGGAGACGACCAAGGAGGACACCATTGTTGAAAACGAATCATAAAAAAGCAAGACTGGAATATGCCAAACTACATGTTGACAAGCCACAAAGCTTCTGGGAGAATGTCCTGTGGACAGATGAGACAAAAATCGAAGTTTTTGCCAAGGCACATCAGCTGTATGTTCACAGACGAAAAAATGAAGCATATCAAGAAAAGAACACTGTCCCTACTGTGAAACATGGAGGAGGCTCTGTTATGTTCTGGGGCTGCTTTGCTGCGTCTGGCACAGGGTGTCTTGAATCTGTGCAGGGTACAATGAAATCTCAAGACTATCAAGGAATTCTAGAGAGAAATGTACTAGCCAGTGTCAGAAAGCTTGGTCTCAGTCGCAGGTCATGGGTCTTGCAACAGGACAATGACCCAAAACACACCGCTAAAAACACCCAAGAATGGCTAAGAGGAAAAAATTGGACTATTCTAAAGTGGCCTTCTATGAGCCCTGACCTCAATCCTATTGAGCATCTTTGGAAGGAGCTGAAACATGCAGTCTGGAAAAGGCACCCTTCAAACCGGACACAACTGGAGCAGTTTGCTCATGAGGAGTGGGCCAAAATACCTGCTGAGAGGTGCAGATGTCTCATTGACAGTTACAGGAAGCGTTTGATTGCAGTGATTGCCTCAAAAGGTTGCGCAACAAAATATTAAGTTAGGGGTACCATCATTTTTGTCCATGCCTGTTTCATGAGTTTATTTTTTTACATAATTCTGTTGAAGCATGGTTGAAAAACAATGTCTGACTTTCATTGGTTAACATTTATAGAATTTTAATTTATTATTACTTTTGTCAGATTAAAGTTATTTCTGTGACCATTGTGACTTTTTCTTTCATTGACCAAAGGGTACCAACAATTTTGTCCACGTCTGTAGCTGACTTTTGAAACGCCACAGAAGTCCTTATTTGCATAAAGAATCAAAAGTCTTTGGGGCACATTTACTAAGAAAAGTCTGTCTTCAATTTGCGTCTTTATCCTTTCATAAACCTTTTTTTTATTTTTTAGTCTGACCTCTAGTGGTCATTTTCTTGTAGGACAGGTTCAAATCACTAAACTGGTCTAAGGGTGGGTTCACACTAGCGTTAGGGATTCCGTTATGGCTTTCCGTTGTAACATGGTTATAACGGAATCCCCAGACAGAATGCAAAACGGAAGCCTTTAAAAGGTATTCTGTTTGCTTTCCGTCCTAATAGAAGTCTATGGGAAAGTATAACGGATCCGTCTGGGTCCCGTTATGCAAGATGGAAAACAAAGCCCTGTCGACAGGACTTGTTTTTCCGTCTTGAATAATAGGAACCAGACTGATCCGTTTTGATTCCCAAAGACTTCTATTAGGACGGAAAGCAAACGGCTTCCGTTTTGCATTCCGTCATAATACAAGTCTATGGGCAGAAGAACGAATCCGTCCTTCCGTCTTATGGATTACGTTATTTTCCCTAACGCTAGTGTGAACCCACCCTAAATAGTATGCGCGTGAAAATGTGGTGCAAGTGAGCTGAATTTTGGAACACATCTTCATGAAAGTAGGCAAACTGTGGCGCAACTCACCACTCAAAACAGAGACAGAAAAGTATGCCAGCCCTGGGGTGGTGTAGAAATTAGACTGTTTTTATGACAAAATCTGGCACAAAGTAAGGCCCAACTACAGGTCCTTCTAAAAAAATTAGCATATTGTGATAAAGTTCATTATTTTCGTTAATGTACTGATAAACATTAGACTTTCATATATTTTAGATTCATTACACACAACTGAAGTAGTTCAAGCCTTTTATTGTTTTAATATTGATGATTTTGGCATACAGCTCATGAAAACCCAAAATTCCTATCTAAAAGATTAGCATATTTCATCCGACCAATAAAAGAAAAGTGTTTTTAATACAAAAAAAGTCAACCTTCAAATAATTATGTTCAGTTATGCACTCAATACTTGGTCGGGAATCCTTTTGCAGAAATGACTGCTTCAATGCGGCGTGGCATGGAGGCAATCAGCCTGTGGCACTGCTGAGGTGTTATGGAGGCCCAGGATGCTTCGATAGCGGCCTTAAGCTCATCCAGAGTGTTGGGTCTTGCGTCTCTCAACTTTCTCTTCCCAATATCCCACAGATTCTCTATGGGGTTCAGGTCAGGAGAGTTGGCAGGCCAATTGAGCACAGTAATACCATGGTCAGTAAACCATTTGCCAGTGGTTTTGGCACTGTGAGCAGGTGCCAGGTCGTGCTGAAAAATGAAATCTTCATCTCCATAAAGCTTTTCAGCAGATGGAAGCATGAAGTGCTCCAAAATCTCCTGCTAGCTAGCTGCATTGCCCCTGCCCTTGATAAAACACAGTGGACCAACACCAGCAGCTGACATGGCACCCCAGACCATCACTGACTGTGGGTACTTGACAATGGACTTCAGGCATTTTGGCATTTCCCTCTCCCCTGTCTTCCTCCAGACTCTGGCACCTTGATTTCCTAATGACATGCAAAATTTGCTTTCATCCGAAAAAAGTACTTTGGACCACTGAGCAACAGTCCAGTGCTGCTTCTCTGTAGCCCAGGTCAGGCGCTTCTGCCGCTGTTTCTGGTTCACAAATGGCTTGACCTGGGGAATGCGGCACCTGTAGCCCATTTCCTGCACACGCCTGTACACGGTGGCTCTGGATGTTTCTACTCCAGACTCAGTCCACTGCTTCCGCAGGTCCCCAAGGTCTGGAATCGGTCCTTCTCCACAATCTTCCTCAGTGTCCGGTCACCTCTTCTCGTTGTGCAGCGTTTTCTGCCACACTTTTTCCTTCCCACAGACTTCCCACTGAGGTGCCTTGATACAGCACTCTGGGAACAGCCTATTCCTTCAGAAATTTATTTCTGTGTCTTACCCTCTTGCTTGAGGGTGTCAATGATGGCCTTCTGGACAGCAGTCAGGTCGGCAGTCTTACCCATGATTGCGGTTTTGAGTAATGAACCAGGCTGGGAGTTTTTAAAATCCTCAGGAATCTTTTGCAGGTGTTTAGAGTTAATTAGTTGATTCAGATGATTAGGTTAATAGCTCGCTTAGAGAACCTTTTCATGATATGCTAATTTTTTTAGGTAGGAATTTGGGGTTTTCATGAGCTGTATGCCAAAATCATCAATATTAAAACAATAAAAGGCTTGAACTACTTTAGTTGTGTGTAATGAATCTAAAATATATGAAAGTCTAATGTTTATCAGTACATTACAGAAAATAATGAACTTTATCACAATATGCAAATTTTTTTAGAAGAACCTGTATATAAATAGGATGGAAATTAGGCACAAAATTTAGAAAACTTCAGAATTTGTCTTAAAACTCAAAATAGGCACAAATGCCTCCAAAACAGGCACAAAAACAATTGGTAAATGAGACTTAAAAAAATAACACAGGCTTTTTACTCATGAAAATAGGCAGCGACACTTTAGTAAATGTGCCCCTTTATTCTCAGGAACCCTGCATTCGGGTTTCACAAGACAGGTATAATTTTAATTGGCAGGATCAACCCTACCAGGCATTATGCTCAGTTTAAGGCCTCATGCACACGACCGTTGTGTGTTTTGCGGTCCGCAAAACACAGATGGCGTCCATGTGCGTTCCACAATTTGCAGAACGGCACGGACAGCTTTTAATATAACTGCCTATTCTTGTCCGCAAAGCGCGGACAAGAATAGGACAGGTTATATATATTTTTTTGCGGACCACGGAACGGAGCAACGGATGCGGACAGCACACGGAGTGCTGTCCACATCTTTTGCAGCCCCATTAAAGTGAATGGGTCCGCATCCGAGCCGCCAAAACTGCGGCTGGGATGCGGACCAAAACAACGGTCGTGTGCATGAGGCCTAATAGGGTTGATCCTGCTGAAATGTGCTCATTATTATATACAAGTTGGAAAGGGGTCTGCTGGGGTGAGATGTACAAATCAAAGTGTAGGAGAATTTAAAGGAAAACTCCACTTTTGAGCAAATATTTATAAAATGGTCAGAAGAAGCAGAGTAGCCACATAAATACCTATGCTTTATGCACAACCTAGATTTCAAATCAGTTCCATTCACTGGAATGTGGCAGCAAGCACATGGTTTTCTACAACCCCCGTTCAGGTAAATTGAGGTTTTTTTCAGTCACGGAAAGTTCTGCAATGAAATCTGCAGCATGTGAAGGCCCCCTTTCTGCTAGGAATGTGCAGCAAAAAACCTGCACAAATGGCGCATTTTTGTAGCGTATCTCGTTGCAGGAATGCTCATGATTTGATGTAGATTTCACTATTTACATTGCAAAGGATGAAATCCACAATGATCGTCTGCAGCAAAAGTTGACATCAGCACCACAGGTCAATTTCCTCTGCGGATTTTTTTCAGCAGCGGGTGAATGAGAATAGCTAAAAACTCATTGGGGGTCATTTACTATCAGCACTTCACCTAATGGGGGGCAGACTCAGCGTTCCACTCCACTGCAAGTTAGTTAGTAGTAGTCCGGCTGGCCTACTTACCAGTGCTAGGTTCACCTTAGCAGTTAGACACGGTATCAAAACCGTGACCGTTCCTACCGCAGTGTTTACTATTAATATGATAGATGCAAATTAGATAGCACATGGGAAGTTTAATGTGCTGCGTTCACAGTGGGCTGACGGCTCTCCGCTCCCACAACTCAGTCTAGTTGATAGTGGCACTGCAAGCGGCATGATGGCAGCACATAGCCTGTAAAGTGACAGGGGTGAGAGATAGTGCACTTTGATACAACAGTGGAGTGGTGACTGCATTTTTAACTTTTTTCCGTTTTTGGTTCATTAAAGGGCTTCTGTCACCCCACTAAACCTGCGATTTATGGCTACATGATCAAATTAATCATTTTGGTCCTGTAGATTTAGTTTAAAACAAGCTTTTAAAATATGCTAATTACCTTGCTACCAGCAAGTAGGGCGGCTACTTGCTGGTAGCAGCCGCCTCCTCCGATCGTAAAGACGCCCCCTCCGCATTGTGATTGACAGGGCCAGGGAACGGAATCGTTCTCTGCTGGCCCTGCCTGTTTGCATTTAAAATCTTGCGCCTGCGCCGCGGCCGTACCTGTCTTCAATTGGCGCAGGCGCACTGAGAGGCGGCCGTTTGCTCGGCCGCTCTATCCTCAATGCGCCTGCGCCGATGACGTCACATCTACACCCGGCGCAGGCGCTTTGAGGATGGAGCGGCCGCCTCTCAGTGCGCCTGCGCCAATTGAAGACAGGTACGGCCGCGGCGCAGGCGCAAGATTTTAAATGCAAACAGGCAGGGCCAGCAGAGAACGATTCCGTTCCCTGGCCCTGTCAATCACAATGCGGAGGGGGCGTCATTAGGATCGGAGGATGCGGCGGCTACCAGCAAGTAGCTGCCCTACTTGCTGGTAGCAAGGTAATTTACATATTTTAAAAGCTTGTTTTAAACTAAATCTACAGGACCAAAATTATTAATTTGATCATGTAGCCATAAATCGCAGTGTAGAGATTATAAGTAAGCAAAAAAAAAAAAAAAAGGTTTAGTGGGGTGACAGAAGCCCTTTAAGTAAAATTAAAATAAAGGTATCAAGTACACGTTTAGCTTTTTAATTTAAATAATAATAAAAGTGAAGTATTCATTTTCACCTGGGGCAAGATAGGTTCAACGCCTGTATAGGCATTTGTAAATAAACTATGCTTGCAACTTGGGAGTGGCAGGGGCCCAGGACATCGGGCCCAACACGTTTTATATCTTTTACACCTGAAAAGAAAAACAGCGGTGGTGTGCATGAGGCCTCAGTGTGCAGATTGGACCCAGTTCTCACTGGATCCCTGATAAGCCATAGTGTGTTTTTTTGAGGAAAAATAAATATAAGACTCTTATTTTCGGGGAAACACGGTATATATAATGCTCCCTCCTATAGTTCCATTATATAATGCTCTTTCACCGTAATGCCTATATATATATATATATATATATATATATAAAAATATATATATGCAGTATATGTATATATATAATGCTCCCTCCTGTAGTGCCAATATATAAATCTTCCTCCAGGAGTGCCATAATTATTATGCCCCTCTCTGTAGTGACATGTACAGGGAGTGCAGAATTATTAGGCAAATGAGTATTTTGACCACATCATCCTCTTTATGCATGTTGTCTTACTCCAAGCTGTATAGGCTCGAAAGCCTACTACCAATTAAGCATATTAGGTGATGTGCATCTCTGTAATGAGAAGGGGTGTGGTCTAATGACATCAACACCCTATATCAGGTGTGCATAATTATTAGGCAACTTCCTTTCCTTTGGCAAAATGGGTCAAAAGAAGGACTTGACAGGCTCAGAGAAGTCAGAAATAGTGATGTATCTTGCAGAGGGATGCAGCACTCTTAAAATTGCAAAGCTTCTGAAGCGTGATCATCGAACAATCAAGCGTTTCATTCAAAATAGTCAACAGGGTCGCAAGAAGCGTGTGGAAAAACCAAGGCGCAAAATAACTGCCCATGAACTGAGAAAAGTCAAGCGTGCAGCTGCCAAGATGCCACTTGCCACCAGTTTGGCCATATTTCAGAGCTGCAACATCACTGGAGTGCCCAAAAGCACAAGGTGTGCAATACTCAGAGACATGGCCAAGGTAAGAAAGGCTGAAAGACGACCACCAACTGAACAAGACACACAAGCTGAAACGTCAAGACTGGGCCAAGAAATATCTCAAGACTGATTTTTCTAAGGTTTTATGGACTGATGAAATGAGAGTGAGTCTTGATGGGCCAGATGGATGGGCCCGTGGCTGGATTGGTAAAGGGCAGAGAGCTCCAGTCCGACTCAGACGCCAGCAAGGTGGAGGTGGAGTACTGGTTTGGGCTGGTATCATCAAAGATGAGCTTGTGGGGCCTTTTCGGGTTGAGGATGGAGTCAAGCTCAACTCCCAGTCCTACTGCCAGTTTCTGGAAGACACCTTCTTCAAGCAGTGGTACAGGAAGAAGTCTGCATCCTTCAAGAAAAACATGATTTTCATGCAGGACAATGCTCCATCACACACGTCCAAGTACTCCACAGCGTGGCTGGCAAGAAAGGGTATAAAAGAAGAAAATCTAATGACATGGCCTCCTTGTTCACCTGATCTGAACCCCATTGAGAACCTGTGGTCCATCATCAAATGTGAGATTTACAAGGAGGGAAAACAGTACACCTCTCTGAACAGTGTCTGGGAGGCTGTGGTTGCTGCTGCACGCAATGTTGATGGTGAACAGATCAAAACACTGACAGAATCCATGGATGGCAGGCTTTTGAGTGTCCTTGCAAAGAAAGGTGGCTATATTGGTCACAGATTTTTTTTGTTTTGTTTTTGAATGTCAGAAATGTATATTTGTGAATGTTGAGATGTTATATTGGTTTCACTGGTAAAAATAAATAATTGAAATGGGTATATATTTGTTTTTTGTTAAGTTGCCTAATAATTATGCACAGTAATAGTCACCTGCACACACAGATATCCCCCTAAAATAGCTAAAACTAAAAACAAACTAAAAACTACTTCCAAAAATATTCAGCTTTGATATTAATGAGTTTTTTGGGTTCATTGAGAACATGGTTGTTGTTCAATAATAAAATTAATCCTCAAAAATACAACTTGCCTAATAATTCTGCACTCCCTGTATATAATGCCCCCCTCTTTAGTGAGTGACATGTATTTAATGCCCCCCTCTGTAGTGAGTGACATGTATATAATTCCCCCCTCTGTAGTGCCAGGTATATAATTTCCCCCTCTGTAGTGCCAGGTATATAATTCCCCCTCTGTAGTGCCATGTATATAATGCCCCCCTCTTTAGTGAGTGACATGTATATAATGCCCCCTCCAGGGCCGGGCTGGGATGGGGTGCAGGGAGGCATTTCCCCCCCAGGCCACCCTAAAAAAATGGCCGCTGGCCCTCTTTAACAAATAATTTTTTATTTATTTTTTATTCCTCAGGGCCGCACCGCCGATCACCACTCTGCAGCGCGGCCCTGGATGTAATTGTGGTGGCGGCAGCGGGCAGTAGGAGATGAGCACTTCCATTGTGGAAGCACTCATCTCCATATTCATCTGTATCGCCGTCCTCGGGACAGCGATACAGATGCCTGTGCTGCGGCAGGGGAGGGAGAGGCGTCTCCCTTCCCTGTTCTTCTGATAGGCCGCAGGCACTAATGCCTGCGGCCTATCAGAGGCCGGCTCAGGCGGCACGATGACGTCATTATCATCCCGCCCCCTGAGCCGGGCAGCATACAGCGGGGGACACAGGCTGTTTTTTCTTTGCAGGGGGAACTGGCACTATGGGGGGAGCTGGCATTTCTTACAGCCCCATTTTTTTTGAGGTGGCATTCTGGGGGCATTTCTTGCCCATTTTGGGGGGCCACTATGGGGCCATTTCTTACTGGCACATTATTGGGGGGGGGCACCATGGGGGAGAGGAGCATTATGGGGGCTCTAAAGGGGCTTTATTTTATTGGCACATTATGGGGACACTATAGGGGAGAGCGGCACTATGGGGCATCTGTTGGCACTATAGGGGCATTATTTGGGGGCACTATGGGGAAGTGGGGGCTCTAATGGGGCCTTTTTTATTGGCACATAATGGGGGGCACTATGGCATCTGGTGGCACTAAAGGGGCATTTTTTACTGGCACATTATGGGAGGCATTATAGGGGAGAGGGGCACTATGGGGGAGTGGAGCACTATTGGGGCATCTGGTGGCACTAAGAAGGGGCATTTTTTTACTGGCACATTATGGGGGAGAGGAGCACTATAGGAGCATCTGCTGGGGGGCACTAAGAATGGGCTTTTTTTACTGGCATATTATGGGGGACACTATGGGGAAGGGGGAGAGGAGCACTATGAGAGCATTTACTGGGGCACTATATAGGGGTATTTTATACTGGCATACATTATGGTGACATTAGCTCAACTGTGGGCACTAAGCGGGGGTATTTCATGTACTGTCATATTATAGGGAGAATTATTACTACTAGGGGGTATTATGGGGAGCTTTACTACTACTGGGGGGCTATGAGGAACATGATTACTAGTATGGGCACTATAGGAGCATTATTACTACTATGTGTGCTCTGGCAGAGAATTATTTCTATTAGTGGGATTTTGGGGAGTACTGTTACTTTGGGGGGGGGGGGGGCACCCTGGCATAGTATCAGCTTAGCACAATTATTTTTGGGGGACATTATCTTTATACTATTAGTGTCTGGGTGCAGTTATTTTTTAGAGCACTGTGTGCCAATAATTGTTGACGGGGGCACTATCTGTGTGGTAGTAGTATTTCCAGGGGGACTGTTTCTGCAGTATAGTATTGGGGGCACAGCGGGCACAGTATTGGGGGCACATCTGTGTGGTAGTAGTATTTCCAGGGGGGCTGTTTCTGCAGTATAGTATTGGGGGTGGCAGGAAAGAGTGTTCAGAAGATGTGAAGATGATAGAAATGTGGGAAACTAATGTCTGTTTGTCATTCTCTGCAGGAAAATGGCTGAAAAATCATCATGGCGGTCTGGTGTGAATGAAGAAGACGCGGAAACAGAACGTCTACAACAAAGGGGACATCACTGGATGTAAGAGCTATGTGGTGCTATGTAGGAGAGGAGATGCTCCGGCTTCTCCTCCTGCCATTTGCAGAAGGAGGATTCAGAGCTGGGTGAGGACGGCCAAGGGGGGCAGCAGGCCACGGGCGGGTGACAGATGGTCGGGGGGAACCACAGGCCTTGAGCAGGATATGGGGAGGGAGGAGAGCGGAGGAGCTTCCTGGCTGTAGCTTGTTGTATAAGCAGGCAGTGCAGCCAGGACAGACCTCCCCTCTCTGTATGATGTGTAGAGACAGGCCTTAACTATAGAATTTCAGCTGTACAGTGTTTGTTGGGAGTGGCCTATTATATGCAGGAGGGGCTTTAAATAATGGGCGGGGCTAAAAATGGGCCACTTGACTGGATTTGCCCCCCAGGACTAAGGCTGCCAGCCCTCCCCTTGCCCCCTCTGTAGTGCCAGGTATATAATTCCCCCTCTGTAGTGCCAGGTATATAATTCCCCCCTCTGTAGTGCCATGTATATAATGCCTCTCTCTGTAGTGAGTGCCATGTATATAATGCCCCCCTCTGTAGTGACATGTAAATAATGCCCCCCTCCGTAGTACCAGGCATATAATTCCCCCTCTGTAGTGTCAGGTATATAGTGCTCCCCTCCCCCTTCCATGGTGTCCCCAGTAGTTGCGATGTTTAGTAATAAAAAACCCAAAACACTTCACTTCGGTTCCCAGCCACCATCTGCAATGCAGGCCACAGACCTCTTCCGATCCGTGACCTGAGTTTCTGTGTCTCTGTGCAGGTGGTCCCAATGATATCACATGAGGTCACGGTGATGTCTTTGCAACCTCTAGTGTCATTCTCAAAAGCCGCAGATGCAGCTTTGATTGTGCCCCCCTCCTTATGGGTAGCTAGGTGGCGCCCTAGGCGGGTGCCTACCTGTCGTCCCGGCCCTAAACACTACAATAAATGCAAGTAAATAATAAAGACAGCTGAAAAAAACTCCCCACACCAGACAAAAAAAGCCGCAAACAATGATGATAAATGACCCTGTCTGTTCTTTCTCATCTCTGAGCTACTTTCCTGATACACCCCCACACGTAATCTCCGATCCTCACAAGACCTCCTTCTCTCCTCTTATCACCTCTTCCCACAATCGCCTCCAGTATTTCTCCCGTGCATCCCCCACACTCTGGAACTCGCTACCCCAACACATCAGACTCTCGCCGACAGTGGAATCCTTCAAAAGACACCTAAAAACTCACCTCTTCAGACAAGCCTACAACCTGTGACCCTGCTGCTACTATACAGTCATGACCAGCTTTATCCTCACCTACTGTATGTTTCCTCCATACCATGTAGATTGTAAACCCTCACGGGCAGGGCCCTCTCTCCTTCTGTACCAGTTTGTAACTCGTCTTGTTTATGCCTAGTGCAATAGTCTGTATCTTTTATGTATACTCCTTATCATATTGTACAGAGCCATGGAATGAAAGGTGCTTTAATAATAAATAATAATAATAAAAATAGAGGGAGTCTCAAGTGGTGGAATCCCTCTATGAAGTCCATGTGGATAGGAGTTGTCTTCATAAAAGTAAGGTGGGTGCAAGAGATTTGACAACTATATCGTTTTCAAAAATAATAATATTAGCAGGCTATCAGTGACTATTGTATTTATTCATTTTTTAAAATCTTTTTTACGTTGTGCCTGTATCATTCTTAAACAAGGCACCGTGTTCTGCACTCAGTGCTCGGTCCCCCCCCAGCAAACAATCAGTCTCCTAGCAACCGAGCGCACAGACCAATCCCTGCTTCACCCTGACATTCCTGAATGAGAGAATGGAACAAGTTGTATTGTGGAGGTGACAAGGCAGCAGCACGTGGTCACTACTCTGCACGCACCAGATCTGCCCAGGCTGCCGGCTCTGTCACTGTGTCCACTAGGCCAGTCCTCACCAGCTATAGATGCCTTCTGTCTCCAGGATGAGGTGAGACTTAAAGGGGTTGAAAAATGTCCTTATTATGGAATTCTGAGTTAATAAAATCAAGGTTCCCCCATTCAAGACCCTCATTTATTTGGAAGCAGCTACAAAGAGTGTCTTTTTCTCTGGAGGACCTGCCATGTCCACGCATTACATGGACAGCCCTGTTGATCTTAATGGGAATTGTGTAATGCCTCATTTCTCCTGTGGTGGCACTGTAGGGAGTTTGAACACTTGCTGCTTGACACTCCCATTGATTACCGCTGATCGTGGGGGATCGCAGCTTTTGTTGGTGGACCCTTCTAGGCAAAAGAAAACATCCAAAGCAGAGAACCCTCTTTAAAGTACCCCTGGACATCAGATTAGTGTGTTGTACTGGACAGCTTTAGAGTAGTAGTACTTTTCAGTTCAAACCTTTATTATAGGGATGACACCTGGTAGAACTGGATCGTCTATACATTATGATGCCAGGTCCGCTGTGTTTTGAGCTTTCTACACAAGTTTGGCTGCTAGTTAGTTGCATGGAGACCTGTAATGTTACAAACAAGAAGTGAGAACCAGGAACCAGGAAAAATCACTTGGGGCTCTCGAGTTCATATGTTGTCCACCACGGTGAGTTCTTAAAGGGGGTTTTCATCCTGAGATAATTAGGGCATATCCTGTGTATATTACACATAGGGTCTGAGGTGGGAATACTGCCTTCAAACAATGACTTGCTGTGCTTGCAATGCTGGGTTGTACTTGAGTTATTATCTATTCACAGCATAAGAGCTCATGCACATGAACGTATTTTTTTTCCGCGTCCGTTCCGCGGACAGTATGTGGAACCATTCATTTCAATGGGACCGCCAAAAAAACACAGAAGTTACTCCATGTGCATTCTGTTTCCATATGTCCGTTCTGCAAAAAAATAGACCATGTCCTATTATTGTCCACATCACGGACAAGGATAGGACTGTTCTATTAGGGACCAGCTGTTCCGTTTCGCGGAATGCACATGGATGTCATCCGTATTTTTTGCAGATCAGTTTTTTGCGGACCGTAAAATACAAACAGTCGTGTGCATGAGCCCTTATATATATATATATATATATATATATATATATTATGATATTAATATACCGGTAGTCAGGTTCACTGAAGTTCTATGTAAATCCACAGATAACTCGGGTCATTTACAAAGACAGACGTTTTAGGCCTGTCTTTTATTCCCCCCTGCGCTGCCAGGGGATGTGCTTGATTTATGACGAGGTGCACACCGCATCATTAATTACGCTCATCCTCCGGCAGTCCATGCGCCTGCAGTGAAAAACGTCTCCATTCCCTGAGTGGAGTAATTTTTTATACCTGCTTCCAGGTGTAAATGTTAGTAAGTTTGCCGCAGCCAATGTTCTGGTCCCCGTCACACCCTGTAGCACGGGCATTTAACAAGTCGCAAAAAAAAGATCTTACGACTTTTTTTTAAACCAAAAACTGGCGTAGGGATATTAGTTAATGACCCAACAATGTATGGAATTAAATGACAAACCCACCTTTTGTAACTTCTGTACTTCTGTTTTTTGCAACATGAGTTATAGTTTGTCATGTCACCATTTAATGTACTGTATAAAATATTGGAAAACTAAAAAAAAAATTTGTGGTGCTGAAATAGAAAAGAAAACACAAAGTATTTTGTGTTTTGTTTTTACGATGTTCACTCTATGGTGAAAAAAAATCTTAACTTTCTTCTTCAGGTCAGTGTGATGACGGCACTACCGAATATGTATAGTCTGTTATGTTTTACTAATTTAAAAAACGTAAAAAATTGCTTTGTATCGCTGTATTCTGACAAACCATAACTTTTTCCATTTTTCTACCAATGTGATGCTTAGAAAAAAAAAATTGTGAGGTGACCAAGAAAAACTGCATTTCTGGCATTGTGTATTTTTTTTAGGTGTCCCCCATGTGGATAGTAACATGATATTGTAATATGTCAGACATATAGGCAATTTATCAGTCATGTATTTTTCATTATTTATATTTTTTATATGGCAAATAGGAACATTTAAAAAAAGGGATGTTCCAGGTTGTTACAAGTGATGGCCTATGCGCAGGCTAAGGGTCCATTCACACATCCGCGTGTGTTTTGCGGATCCACGGATCTGCAAAACACGGACAGCAGCAATGTGCGTTCCGCATTTTGCAGACTGCACATTTCTGGCACTAAGAGAATATGCCTATTGCGGACAAGAATAGGACATGTTCTATTTTTTTCAGGATCGGAATTGCGGACCCGAACCTAGCTTCATGTCCCAGTTTGCAGGGCAGCGCAGGGCACCACTCTCGAAGTCACACCAGTGCGACCAGGTGGTCGGTTGTATTGCAGCAGATAATGCTACCAGTCTGCTAATCACAACCCTGTCTTCCACAAAGTCCAGTCTCAGTAGCCAAGAGTCTGGTCAACTCAATCCTCACCATGATCCTCCTTCTTCCCACCATGGAAAGTCTTGGCAAACAAGTGATCCCACACTCTGATATTCCGAGGAGCTCTTTTCATCGCCATTCCTTGATTTGGGCCTTTTGCCAAGCCCGCTTGAAGAGGGACATGAGGAGATTGTGTGCACTGATGCCCAAACTCTTGACCATCCACAGTCACAAGAAGATGGCAGTGGGGAACGGCAATTAGTGTTTCACAAGGAGGATGATTATGATGATGAGACACAGTTGCCAATAAGTAAACGGGTAAACGGCAATTAGTGTCTCAAGAGGTTGATGATGAGGATAAGACACAGTTGTCAATAACTGAGGTTGTTGTTAGGTCAACAAGTCAGGAGGATGACCAGAGTGAGGAAGTGGAAGAGGAGGTGGTGGACGATCAAGTCCATGACCCAACCTGGGAAGGTGGCAAGCCGAACGAGGACAGCAGTACAGAGGGGGAGGGATCCGCAGCACCGCAACAGGCAGGAAGAGGCAGTTGGGTGGCAAAAGGGAGAAGGTGGGCCATACCAAACAGGCCCGCAACTGTTCCACGCAGCACCCCCATTGCGACAATCTCCCTTGCCAAGGGCTAGGTTTTCCGCAGTCTGGCGCTTTTTGGAGGAAAGTGCGGACGATAAATTGCTGGCCCTGGAAATGTTGCTATTTAGGCTTGTGGACACTGATGCCCCTAATGAAGCATTTAGAGCCAAACCCGGGTCGGGCATGAACATTTGGCTGCTTTTACATGATTTATATGCTTTTATACATCTATGCTTGTGAGTATAATAAATATTTATACGTTAGAATTGCCTACAGAACTTCACTATTGGAGCGCACTTCCTTTGCAGCAGTGACTAGGGTGCAAACTACAAGAGGAATAGAAAAAACTAACACTCTGATTGATGTGCCTGAGTTTTCTTCTACGCTTGTGAGTACAACCTGTGCAAGCGTGTGAATAGTGACCACAATACTTCACTATTAGTGCGGTTTTTGGCATTCCACAGGGCTCTTAGTGGTGATAAGACGTCTGTGGGAATCAATGTTTTACCTGTGTGTATAAAGTTGGATGACTCTGGGAGGAAGTGGTTACTGGTAGAGACTGCGCGGTCAAGTGAAATATATTGTGGACACTGAGACTTTCCGCAGCCTGATGGTGGCGGCGGTTCCTCGTTACTCAGTCCCCAGGCGCCACTATTTTTCCCGGTGTTTCTCTACTACACCAGAGGAAAGCGGCTGAACATAAAGGCACTTAAAATGTGGCTTATGTGGTGTATTGAATACACTGTATTCCCATGCACCCCTTCCACCACAAAAAAGGGTATATGGTTCAATTTTCCTTTTCTCGTCCTCCTCCTCCTCCATCATATCAACATGCTTATTAGGCTGCCCTCGCTTCTAATGTTTTAGAGGGTCAGCTCAGCAGCAGGTGCTCAACCATAAATTTTTTGATGGTCAGCTCAGCAGCAGGCACTCGCCCCTAATGTTTTAGATGGTCAGCTCAGCAGCAGACCCTCGCCCCTAATGTTTTAGATGGTCAGCTCAGCAGCAGACCCTCACACCTAATATTTTAGATGGTCAGCTCGGCAGCAGACCCTCACCCCTAATGTTTGAGATGGTCAGTTCAGCAGCAGGCCCTCGCCCCTAATGTTTGAGATGGTCAGTTCAGCAGCAGGCCCTCGCCACTAATGTTTTAGAGGGTCACCAGCAGGCCATCAATCATAATTTTTCAAGGGTGTGTATGATGCCCTCCTTTATGTGTAATGAAGGGTGTATTGGAGTGCCGGTTCCTTGTGATTTTTGGCAGCCCTTTCACTTTATGAGTGTAGGAGTCCCACTACCTGAACAATTGTACCACAATGTGAATGAGGCCCTCCTGTATGTGATATAGAGGTTGTATCAGAGTGCCTCTTCCTTGTAATTTTTGGCAGTACTTGCACTTTATATACAAGTAAATATACATGAAAGAATGTTTCCTAACAATTTTTCCTCTAAAATCGATTTTATCTTTGGTTTTGTGCATATTATTGTCAGTCTGTAAAAGTGGCGTACTACTCGGACAACATCGTTCCCAGCAGCGACCTGGAAGTCCAAGATGCATCCAGACATCCTCCCCATGCTGTTCCCGAACCATTTCAGTGGTGTTTCCATCAATTTCTGACCTTTTCATGTGAACCAGACACCCTCCCCTCTTCAGAGCAGGGGGTGCCTGGTTTAATGCTTCTCCCATTGACTTCCATTGTGCTCGGTACAGCACCCGAGCATCCCGAGGTGTTCTACTCGAGCACCCAAGCAAAAACGGGTGCCAGGAAGGAGGAATGTTTGTTCCATAAAAAGATGGAAAAAGAAGGAAGAGCAAAAAGGGCAACCGGGAAAGCAGCACAAGTGGTCAAAGTATAGTGATGTACCTATACGTCAGTGAATTAGGAGAAATATGGCCTGTAATGGAGGGTCTAGAGCTCTAGAAGATATATAGAGCTTGTGTACTCTCCAATTTGCCGTAATTGTGACGCACAGGTAGGCGCTACTCCCTATAATAGAGAGAATTAATAGCGTGGTATCAATAGTGGTGCATCTCGAATGGATATCAATGTGATATTTAGGAAATATTAATGGTGGCAGTAGCAGGACATCAAGAATCAGGACCAGTGGTATGGCCCAATAGAGAAAATAGAAACTGTACTTAGCTCATGTTAGGAAGTGAGTAAAGTAATAAAAATGAATTGATCAAATGTATAACCAATCATATTAAAACCAAAATAAATAAATAGATAGAACTCACTATTTTTGCGGAGAATCTCTGTAGGATAAAACTCAAAACACCTTCAGACAGAGCCCCCCCCCCCCCCCCCCCCGCTCCCCGGCCAGGTTCGCTTCTAGAATGGTAGAAATGATGGCAGCAAGAAATCCAGCTTCTGATTAGTATTCCATCCATATTTGCCAGGTTACAAACAGATCTCAGCCAGTCACAGGCTGAACTGGATGGACAGATTTCTGGTAGCACGCAGTATTCATGGATCTGGCAGGCTGTTCCTAGCTGGAACAGTCTACCGGATCTGATTAACACAAATGTGAAACAAGCCTTAGACGAACGTAAGGACTTTTTTTCCGTCTAAAAAATGGATCTCAGATGGAAATGGCTCAGATGCCAAATGTGCAACAGGATCCGTATTTTTTTTTCTTTTCACAAGGTCCTGTTTTTTTTTTCTCTGTTCTTCTGATGGATCAGAAGAACGGAAAATGAAACGGAGATGTGAACTCTCCCTTAGATGTCAAGAAGAGGTTTAGTTTTGAGACTTTTTTAACTCTAGAATTTTTTTTATGTAATTTTGCATTGTTGCTGACGTATGTGCCACCATATGGTGCCCCGGGCCGTCTTTAACACGGGGCAAAAGGGGTAGCTGCCCTAGGCCAAGTTGCTCCTGGGGGGCCCAAGGCAACTGCCTCTTGAGCCCCACTGGAGGACCTCTTATGGGTCCATACTTGATTAACTAAGTAGCAGGACATGTAGGGCATACATTGGGCATGTCCCTGCACATGAGAAGGTGATTTTTTTTTTTTTCTTCCCTGGCTGTGAAGTTCTGCGCTGTGATTGGACAGCGCTACAACTACAGGGAGAAGGAACACCCACAGAGAAAAGCTGATGTCTCCTCCCTGGTGTTCCGATGCTGTTACTTAGCATACAGCGCGGGAGAATGTAACGGGGGCCACAGCGGCGCAACGGAGTGGCGCCCAGAAATAGTAAGTGAGTGCAGGGACTTCCCCCATGTATGCCCTACATGTCCTGCTACTTAGTTAATGGACCCATGAATGCGGCAGCGGCACTTGTGTTCTCTCTCTTGCCTAGGGTCCAATCAATATTAAAGACGGCCATACAGTATATCAGGATCATATTTTTCCCTAGAAGTAATGTTTTTAGGAAATAATACTTGTGTATAACAGCATATGTTGGAACATTTATTAAATTAATTTATGCCGAATCCAAGAGGAAAAAACCCCATAAGCTTCCATATAAAAGTAGAGTCACACGGGGGTACAATATTGGCTATGTGTGCTGTATTACGTATGGACCAATATACGATGGATCTATAATACAAACCGGATTCCAAAAAAGTTGGGACACTATACAAATCGTGAATAAATACTGAATGCAATGATGTGGAGGTGCCAACTTCTAATACAGTGGAGGAAATAATTATTTGACCCCTCACTGATTTTGTAAGTTTGTCCAATGACAAAGAAATGAAAAGTCTCAGAACAGTATCATTTCAATGGTAGGTTTATTGTAACAGTGGCAGATAGCACATCAAAAGGAAAATCGAAAAAATAACTTTAAATAAAAGATAGCAACTGATTTGCATTTCATTGAGTGAAATAAGTATTTGAACCCTCTAACAAAAAAAGACTTAATACTTGGTGGAAAAACCCTTGTTTGCAAGCACAGAGGTCAAACGTTTCTTGTAATTGATGACCAAGTTTGCGCACATTTTAGGAGGAATGTTGGTCCACTCCTCTTTGCAGATCATCTCTAAATCCCTAAGGTTTCGAGGCTGTCTCTGTGCAACTCTGAGCTTGAGCTCCCTCCATAGGTTTTCGATTGGATTAAGGTCCGGAGACTGACTAGGCCACTCCATGACCTTAATGTGCTTCTTCTTGAGCCACTCCTTTGTTGCCTTTGCTGTATGTTTTGGGTCATTGTCGTGCTGGAACACCCATCCACGACCCATTTTCAGTTTCCTGGCAGAGGGAAGGAGGTTGTCGCTCAGGATTTCACGATACATGGCTCCGTCCATTTTCCCGTTTATGCGAATAAGTTGTCCTGTGCCCTTAGCAGAAAAACACCCCCAAAGCAAAATGTTTCCACCCCCATGCTTGACGGTGGGGACGGTGTTTTGGGGGTCATAGGCAGCATTTTTCTTCCTCCAAACACAGCGAGTTGAGTTAATGCCAAAGAGCTCTATTTTGGTCTCATCAGACCACAGCACCTTCTCCCAGTCACTCTCTGAATCATTCAGGTGTTCATTGGCAAACTTCAGACGGGCCTGCACATGTGCCTTCCTGAGCAGGGGGACCTTGCGAGCCCTGCAGGATTTTAATCCATTGCGGTGTAATGTGTTTCCAATGGTTTTCTTGGTGACTGTGGTCCCTGCTAATTTGAGGTCATTAACTAACTCCTCCCGTGTAGTTCTAGGATGCTTTTTCACCTTTCTCAGAACCATTGACACCCCACGAGGTGAGATCTTGCGTGGAGCCCCAGAGCGAGGTCGATTGATGGTCATTTTGTGCTCCTTCCATTTTCGAACAATCGCACCAACAGTTGTCACCTTCTCTCCCAGCTTCTTGCTAATGGTTTTGTAGCCCATTCCAGCCTTGTGCAGGTCTACAATTTTGTCTCTGACATCCTTGGACAGCTCTTTGGTCTTTCCCATGTTGGAGAGTTTGGAGTCTGCTTGATTGATTGATTCTGTGGACAGGTGTCTTTTATACAGGTGACTAGTTAAGACAGGTGTCCTTAATGAGGGTGACTAATTGAGTAGAAGTGTCTAACCACTCTGTGGGAGCCAGAACTCTTAATGGTTGGTAGGGGTTCAAATACTTATTTCACTCAATGAAATGCAAATCAGTTGCTATCTTTTATTTAAAGTTATTTATTCGATTTTCCTTTTGATGTGCTATCTGCCACTGTTACAATAAACCTACCATTGAAATGATACTGTTCTGAGACTTTTCATTTCTTTGTCATTGGACAAACTTACAAAATCAGTGAGGGGTCAAATAATTATTTCCTCCACTGTATTTTATTCAGAATAGAACATGAATCACGGAACAAAAGTTTAAACTGAGAAAACGTACAATTTTAAGGGAAAAATATGTTGAATCAGAATTTCATGGTGTCAACAAATCCCCAAAAAGTTGGGACAAGGCCATTTTCACCACTGTGTGGCATCTCCCCTTCTTCTTACAACACTCAACAGACGTCTGGGGACTGAGGAGACCAGTTTCTCAAGTTTAGAAATAGTAATGCTCTCCCATTCTTGTCTAATACAGGCCTCTAACTGTTCAATCGTCTTGGGCCTTCTTTGTTGCACCTTCCTCTTTATGATGCGCCAAATGTTCTCTATAGGTGAAAGATCTGGACTGCAGACTGGCCATTTCAGTACCCGGATCCTTCTCCTACGTAGCAATGATGTTGTGATTGATGCAGAATGTGGTCTGGCATTATCTTGTTGAAAAATGCAGGGTCTTCCCTGAAAGAGATGACGTCTGGATGGGAGCATATGTTGTTCTAGAACCTGAATATATTTTTCTGCATTCATGGTGCCTTTCCAGACATGCAAGCTGCCCATGCCACACGCACTCATGCAACCCCATACCATCAGAGATGCAGGCTTCTGAACTGAGCATTGATAACAACTTGGGTTGTCCTTGTCCTCTTTGGTCCGGATGACATGGCGTCCCAGATTTCCAAAAAGAGCTTCGAATTGTGACTTGTCTGACCACAGAACAGTCTTCCATTTTGCCACACTCCATTTTAAATGATCCCTGGCCCAGTGAAAACGCCTGAGATTGTGGATCTTGCTTAGAAATGGCTTCTTCTTTGCACTGTAGAGTTTCAGCTGGCAACGGCGGATGGCACGGTGGATTGTGTTCACTGACAATGGTTTCTGGAAGTATTCCTGAGCCCATTCTGTGATTTCCTTTACAGTAGCATTCCTGTTTGTGGTGCAGTGTCGTTTAAGGGCCCGAAGATCACGGGCATCCAGTATGGTTTTACGGCCTTGACCCTTACGCACAGAGATTGTTCCAGATTCTCTGAATCTTCGGATGATGTTATGCACAGTTGATGATGATAGATGCAAAGTCTTTGCAATTTTTTGCTGGGTAACACCTTTCTGATATTGCTCCACCATCTTTCTGCGCAACATTGTGGGAATTGGTGATCCTCTACCCATCTTGGCTTCAGAGAGACACTGCCACTCTGAGAAGCTCTTTTTATACCCAATCATGTTGCCAATTGACCTAATTAGTGTTAATTGGTCTTCCAGCTCTTCGTTATGCTCAAATTTACTTTTTCCAGCCTCTTATTGCTACTTGTCCTAACTTTTTTGGGATTTGTTGACACTGTGAAAATTTGAATCAACGTATTTTTCCTTTAAAATGATACATTTACTCGGATTAAACGTTTGATCTGTCATCTACGTTCTATTACAAATAAAATATTGACATTTGCCATCTCCACATCATTGCATTCAGTTTTTATTCACAATTTGTTTAGTGTCCCAACTTTTTTGGAATCCGGTTTGTATGTGTGTACAGTATGGGCCCTAAGGGAGGCTGAGCACAGTACACATTTATGTGCAGAAAATCTGCATGAAACCCGCACCATAACCGCACATAAATCTGCACTATTTATCACGTTTTTTGTGTGGCTTTTGGAGAGATTTGATGCAGATTTTCCACAGATCTCACTAGGGATGAGAGAATCGACTTTAGATGAAGCATCCGAAGTCGATTCACATAAAACTTTGCTCTAATACTGTACGGAGATCCTGCTCCGTACAATATTAGAACAAAGTTTTATGCAAATCAACTTCGGATGTTTCATCTGAAGTCGATTCGCTCATCCCTAGATCTCACCCTTCCATAGAAGAGGGTGAAATCCGCAGAAGAAAAATGGAACAACAATTGATGTGCTGCAGATTCAAAATTAGCACATCAATGTATTCACCTAAGAAAAAATGCTAAGTGTATTTGAGATTTAAAATACACGTACCAAATGTAGGGAGCTCACCAGAATAGTGCTCGGCAACCACCTAGCTGTAATAATAAAATATTCAAACCAATGGCCGGCTCTCAAGTAATCCATATAGAATTTAATAACACATTAAAAACAATTCATATTATCTAAAAATGCTTGGAATCACAAACATGATTCAATTAATAATCTCAAACTTTTCACGGTCACAGTCCCTCTTATATTTCCAATTGTGGAGCTCTCACAAATTGGGATTGAATCCAATTCATAAAGTGCAATAGGTGTAGTTCATTCCTCTTATATAAGTAATGCCACTACTTAATATTTCGTGCTTAATCTCATAGAGTTGCCGTAATATAGTTGGTTGTAATGGTAGGAGAAAGGCTTTTTATTTAGCTGCATAGAATGTATTGCGTTTTCACGCTGCGTACCAATACCCCGTTCTATCGTGTGGGCACTATTGGGTAGGTGGATGCATGTCTAGCTTGCTTTGTGTTTCCTCCTGCTCCGCTCCCCTCTGTCTCCTGAAGATCGCTGGGGCTTGCAGTCCGTGCTTGTACTCGCCGCTCGCGTTGTCCCGGCACGTTTGTTAGCGCATGCGTGGTGAAAATCCCAGGACGCCAATCTCCACTACTTCATTACTTCACAGAATAGGCATTAAAAAATAAAAGAGGTATGTTTACAATACCGCAAATAAAAAAATGTGGGGGGTTCAGTCAGCACAACCCCTAGCAGGTGCACATTGCTATGGCAAAATACACATACAAACGCAAAAACACAAATGCAATCGCACTCTGCAACCAGCACTCTGCCCTCCCTTTATGCTGGATGTTGAATAAGGCATTGGTGTACATTTTGGCCAAAGCGTAATAAGCCACTCACCACGTCAAGGTCGCCTTCATGAGTGGTCCCTAACACTAGTTCCTACCTTTTATGGGCCATGACAGCCACATAAAGTCCAGGGAGCGCAGGTACAGCATGCACGCCAAGCACACTCTGCCTTTAACCCCGTCCGGTGCCATTACAGCTTTCATCGGATCCAGGGATGCAAGTACCAACATGCACGCTGAGCCCACTTTATACTTCTCCTGGAGCCAAATGGCTACTGGTAGGTGCTATAAAAGCAGATTCAGTTTTATACTGACTTTAAAACCATGTTTACAATACCGCAATTTACTTCTTGTATACCAGATGCATTTCGGAACTATAATGGTTCCTTCCTCAGTGATAAGAGTAATATAAAATGAGGGACATATTGCTCCTTATATAGAGCCAACGTAACAACAATAACTTGGACCGGACTGTAAGTTTTCTCTTTCTTTCTATACACACATTGCAATATTATTCCTTTCCACCTTTCTTAATTATATATTCGAATACTCGCCGCCCTAAGATTCAACATAACACAGCACTCAAATACTGCACAAACAACAAAAAATAGCACCAATAATCAAGTAATGCAAAAATAGAAATAAAGAAAAAAGTAACAAAGAGAAAATAAACAATAAACAGTGAGAAAAAAAATTAAAATAAAGAATAACAGCAGTATACTAAATCTTGGTGTTAGAGGGCCAGTGAGAGGATGCAGGCCATATCGATGCACTGGAGAACAGCCTGGCATCGACATGTCGTGCAAACCTACCACTGGTCCGTTTATTACTGGTTCTAAATTGAGTCCCAAAGGTACCAGTGATCCAAACTCAAAAATCATTCTAGATTCACATCTTGACATCTTGGATATCAACTCACCCCCTCTTCAATCCTTCTTCACAGACTGTATTCCTACAAACTTCAAACCTGCTGGATCACTCGCATGGTGTAGCTTGAAGTGATTTGTATGTTTTTCATATTTTTATATTATTGTTTTCAGACATTCTGGCTTTTAATGTCCTTCCCATATGGCCTTTATACTGTTTAGCACGTGGGCACTCTAAAATGTATATTACTGCCTCATTATTACAGGATAAAGTTTCCTTAATTTCCCACTCAACTGCATTTACTTTAGATGTTACTCTAGTCGTCTTCCTATCAAACCTTGTTACTCTACAGTTACTGCATGTACCACATCTGTAGAACCCCTTTAACATAGTCCATGGTGCCATTAAGGATATTTCTTTTGTTTTTCTTATAGTTGGAGCTATCTGTAATCCTAGATTTGGGGCTCCTGTATAGACAATGGGTGGTTTTTATGGGAGAGTCATCCCTAGAAGCTAGTGCCAGTATTTATGAATTATGGCTGACATTTTTTTTATACTCCACATTGAATGGTAGTACTATTTTAGATGTTTCTTCCATCCTACTTCTCTTTTGTTTTATATTCTGGAAAAAAAGTTTTTCTGTCTAATTTCCTAACTTTTTAGTGAATCATCCAATAAGTCCAATGAATATTGTTTTTCCAAAAATTGGACTTTCATCAATTCTGCTTCAGCTTTAAATTGGTCTTTTCGCGTACAATTAAGTTTGAGACGACGAAACTGACTCAGTGGTACATTCAGCAGCCATCGGGGTAGGTGGCAACTGGTATTTAAAAAAATATATATTTTTAGCCACGGTTTTCTGAAAAGTACTACAAGTAAACATTGACTCCTTAATTTCTATTTTAAGATTCCCAAACTCTACTACTTCTGCATTAATGTTTGGTGTAAATCTGAGATTCAGTTGATTATTATTTAACTCCTCTATATATTCGATTAATTCTTGATGTGACCTATCCGAAACTAGAATGCCGTTGTCAATATAACGACTAGAATGATGTTGTCAATATAACGTTGCCACTTGCCAGAGCAACAGACCCGACCCCAGCTTTGGTATTACCGAATCCTGCTCCCATAAATAAATTGGCATAGTTGGGGCGAACCTGGTGCCCATGTCGGTACCTGTTATTTGTAAATAAAACTTAAAATAGAAATAATTATGAGATAACACATACTTGATGCTGTCCAGTATAACTTGTAATTGTTCTAGCTGTAGGTCTTATTATTCTAGATACTGCTTGTATACCTTGTTCATAATTAATACATGTATACAGTGAGCTTACATCCAAAGTTGCCATGATCCAACCAGTTTGATATAATAGATTCTTAAAAAGCTATACTACCATTGTGATATCTTTTAGATACGATGGAATATCTCTTACATAAGATTGTAGGAGGTGATCTACGCACTGTATTTGAGATTTGTCTAATCTCATTCACCTTGCTGGTACTGTAATACGCTGTGGTTTGTCTGCATGAAAATCCATGTGGAACAACCACAGGTAATCTGCATTATGTGCAGGCCTCCTAATGGTGCCTGCAGATGGTGCAAATTTGGGTGCAGAAAATCTGCAAGAAAACTGCACCAAAAACGCACAAAAACCCCCCCACACATAAGTCTGTACTATTAATTCTGGTTATGGTGTGTTATGTGAGGGTTTTATTAGTTTTTTTTGCTGCACATTTAATGCAGTTTCAAAAGGGAGAAATATGCACAAAAACACACACAACAATTGACATGCTGTAGAATCTATAATCTGTACAGCAGGTCCATTTCCGAAAACTGCCTATAACCAGTATTAGAAGCATTGCAGTAATCTTTGTATTTTTTTAATTTTTTTTAGAAACTTTAATAAATGTTGTTACCTTTTTGGGAATTTCTTACCATTTCTCTTTCTTTTTGAACTATTAGGCAGCCAGTATTTTAGAGTTACAGTTTAGTGTACAGTTACAGTGAGTCGTTGTGTTGCAGTAAGCACCCATCATGGACGCCGTCACTGTGCACATTAATCAAGGTTACCTCTCAGCAGTCAGCAATGTTATGAGTTACTGTTTGTTAGCAGGCAGATCCCCATACCACGCGTTGTCTGGCTCTGGTCCATCTCCATCTATATGTTTGTTATTTGCCTCCATGGCAGCTCAATAGCCCTGTCTGAAGAGAGTGTGGCTATAAATGTTGCTTGGTGAGATTTATGATGAGGTGTGGTGCGCCTCATCATAAATGAGACGCATTTTATACTGTACCAAATAAAAGGTTAGTATAAAAAATGCGAATGCTTGGACTGGGAGAAAATGTGTAGATGTGGGTAAGTAACTGGCTCAGTGATAGAAAAGTGTGGTTGTTAATGGTACACACTCAGATTGGGTCACTGTCACTAGTGGAGTACCTCAGGGGTCAGCATTGGACCCCAGTCTGTTCAATATATTTATTAATGATCTTGTAGAAGGCTTGCACAGTAATAACAGGGAAGATGACAGTATACTTTTACAGATGGATCTGAATAGATTGGAGGCTTGGGCAGAGAAGTGGCAGATAAGGTTTAACACTGACAAATGTAAGGTTATGCACATGGGAAGGAATAATGCAAGTCACCCGTACATACTAAATGGTAAAACACTGGGTAACACTGACATGGAAAAGGACCGAGGAATTTTAGTGGACAGCAAACTAAGCTGTAGAAACCAGTGTCAGACAGTTGCTGCCAAGGCCAATAAGATAATGGGTGCATCAAAAGGGGCACAGATGCCCGTGATAAGAACATAGTCCTACCACTTTACAAATCACTTGTCAGACCACAATGGAGTACTGTGTACAGTTCTGGGCTCCTGTGAACAAGGCAGACATAGCAGAGCTGGAGAGGGTTCAGAGGAGGGCAACTAAAGTAATAACTGGAATGGGGCAACTACAGTACCCTGAAAGATTATCAAAATTAGGGTTATTCAGTTTAGAAAAACGATGACTAATGGGAGATCTAACTATGTATAAATATATCAGGGTCAGTACAGAGATCTTTGCCATTATCTATTTATCCCCAGGACTGTGACTGTGACGAGGGGGCATCCTCTGCGTCTGGAGGAAAGAAGGTTTGTACACAAACATAGAAAGGGATTCTTTACGGTAAGAGCAGTGAGACTCTGGAACTCTCTGCCTGAGGAGGTGGTGATGGTGAGTACAATAAAGGAATTCAAGAGGGGCCTGGATGTATTTCTGGAGTGTAATAATATTACAGGCTATAGCTACTAGAGAGGGGTCGTTGATCCAGGGATTTTTATTCTGATTGCCTGATTCGAGTCGGGAAGGAATTTTTTTCCCCTTAAGTGAGGAAAATTGGCTTCTACCTCACAGTTTTTTTTTTGGCCTTCCTCTGGATCAACTTGCAGGATAACAGGCCGAACTGGATGGATAGATTGTCTTTTTTCAGCCTTTTAAACTATGTTACTATGTTATCATAGTTTTTTGCCACACTCCATTTTAAATGATCCCTGGCCCAGTGAAAACGCCTGAGCTTGTGGATCTTGCTTAGAATTGGCTTCTTCTTTGCACTGTAGAGTTTCAGCTGGCAACGGCAGATGGCACGGTGGATTGTGTTCACTGACAATGGTTTCTGGAAGTATTCCTGAGCCCATTCTGTGATTTCCTTTACAGTAGCATTCCTGTTTGTGGTGCAGTGTCGTGTAAGGGCCCGGAGATCACGGGCATCCAGTATGGTTTTACGGCCTTGACCCTTACGCACAGAGATTGTTCCAGATTCTCTGAATCTTCGGATGATGTTATGCACAGTTGATGATGATAGATGCAAAGTCTTTGCAATTTTTCGCTTGGTAACACCTTTCTGATATTGCTCCACTATCTTTCTGCGCAACATTATGGGAATTGGTGATCCTCTACCCATCTTGGCTTCTGAGAGACACTGCCACTCTGAGAAGCTCTTTTTATACCCAATCATGTTGCCAATTGACCTAATTAGTGTTAATTGGTCTTCCAGCTCTTCGTTATGCTCAAATTTACTTTACAGCCTCTTATTGCTACTTGTCCCAACTTTTTGGGGATTTGTTGACACCGTGAAATTTTGACTGAACGTATTTTTCCTTTAAAATGATAGATTTACTCGGATTAAACGTTTGATCTGTCATCTACGTTCTATTACAAATAAAATATTGACATTTGCCATCTCCACATCATTGCATTCAGTTTTTATTCACGATTTATATAGTGTCCCACCAGTTTGTACTTTGTTTGAGTCCCTTGATGAACCTTCTGTATTTTTGAAAGGGAAACGTGTTGGGACTGTTATGTACCTATTCATATTAGGGTGTGTTGTATTAAGGGACCTGAGACTGTTGTGTAACCTATTCATATTAGGGTCTGTTAAGGGCACAATAGTATTAGGCACGGGGACAGAGTGCCTCTACCATTAAAGGGAATCTGTCACCTGCTTTTACCATTTTAAGCTGTCACCACCGCTATGTTCCCTAAAGTACCTTATTTCCTGCAGTCTTCTTTTTACTTTATTTCGTTTTTTTCCTTCTCCGGTGCCCAGTGACGCCCCCCTGCAGTGCCCAAGAACGCCTCCTGATCCTCAAATAACCTCCCACAGCCCCGGCAAACGGTTCTGCCCCCTCCACACGTCATAGTCTACCTTCTAGTAATGCCCCATCCTTCTTCCTGTCGGCGGCCAGAAAACTTGCGCAGTCGCAGTACCGCCTGCAGCCTGCGTGAGTTTTCTGGCCGCCTGCGTGATCATCAACCTCCTCAGGGCAACATCGCTCAGGCTACATCACTGGGCTCAGCGCATGCCCAGTGAGACTTTTGAGGCTGTTGCCCTCATGAGCTTGATGATCGTGCAGGCGCAGGCCGCAGGCGGTACTGCGCCTGCGCGAGTTTTCTGGCCGCCGACAGGAAGAAGGACGGGGCATTGCTAGAATGTAGACTATGACGTGTGGAGGGGGCGGAACCATTTTCCGGGCTGTGGGAGGTTATTTGAGGATCAGGAGGCGTTCTTGGGCACTGCAGGGGGGCGTCACTGGGCACCGGAGAAGGAAAAAAAAGCCCCTCTGGGTACCTTGGGGCCTCATTAGCATATCATAAAAAGCGCTTTTATATCAAAATGACAAAATGAAATAAAGTAAAAAGAAGACTGCAGGAAATAAGGTACTTTAGGGAACATAGCGGTGGTGACAGCTTAAAATTGTAAAAGCAGGTGACAGATTCCCTTTAAGACGCATCTCTGGGCTGAGGTAAAGAAAAGGGAAAGCTCAGGGATAGCATTCTTTTCTTCTCCCAAGAGTCAAAATTCCCTTTAATGTTGGTCCTATATCTATGCATTGATGCCATACTTGTAGGTGATCTTCCTAGATCAGATGGTGTTGCACTAATAGGTAACATTATGGCTCCAAAGGGTGCCTTTTTTTATTGAATTATTTATTAAAAGTTGTTTTAGGTATTGCCGACTATGATTTCTATGTTACTAGGTTACTATCTGTGGCAGTCCTTTCTCCTGGCTGGCGTAGTTTTTCACTAACATTTACACCCGGCATAAATGTTAGTAAATTTGCCAGGGCTGGGGTTCTGGCCCTCGCACAGCTCCCGACATGCTTGTGCCCCACCCTCGTCATGCCCAACTGGCGGACACAGCGTAAAACTTGCCATCCGACTAGACATTGTTGCACGGCTGGTTAAAAAAGGGAACTTGCTCTTATTTTATGCCTAAAATAGTCGCAAGTCCCTTAGTAAATGTTCCTCAGTGTTTGGTCAGTGATTTCCATCAGTGATTTTGAGCCAAAAGCAGGTGCGGCTCTAAACACAGAACAGGCGCTGATATTTCCCTGGTTTTGACTCTCAATCACTGATGGAAATCACTGACTTTTCAATGAATGGGCTCAATGTAAAAGACAAGATGTGAAAACATTGGGCCTTTTTCACATTCAGTTTTCTATCCACTTCCTCAGAAAGTGAATGTGAGCCTAAAAAAGGTGCAAAGGGGTCATATAATTCCCTCTTCCATTTACTCCAGAGCGGCACTGGGCATGGGAAGGGCGTAATATGAGCTTTATGCTCAGTGGTGGATTGGGAACTTAAAGTGGCCCTGGAAAAAACCTACAAGTGGCCCCATGTTGTAGGCGGGTCCAAATGATAGATGATAGGGCAATACAAGTAGGCAGGCACATAGTGCAGCACAGAATACTGCCCCAGCAGAATCAAATACCACAGTGCAGCACAGAATACTGCCGCCCTCGCCACATTATCCAACTGTATCACCGTCCTGAAGAGTTCAGAAGGCCACCTGTGGCCGTTAAGCATCAGATCATTATGTACCTGGCTTGTGGCCATTAGGAGGGCTTGGGTGGCCGCCTGGGCATCTGCCCACCGGGAAATTTCCCTGTAAGGTCTATGGCCAATCCGCCCCTGTTTATGCTGCATTATAATTGTGTTATTTCACCTTTCCCCATGAACCAAGCAAGTACAGCCTATCGAAGAGGTGAGGTGACGTGGTGACTGATGGGGAGCAAGGATCCCACTACCACAGTCTAGCATATTATATGGTTCTAGCAGGGATTCAGCTTTAGGACCCCGGAACTCAAATCTGTCTTGATGTATGGGAGTGGAGGATGTATCTCTGAAAGCCTAGAGGCAGTGCCTATTCAGGACTTAGCAGTTGGCCAGCAGTCCCTATAAATACTGTAAATAGAGCCATATTGATTGTCGCTCAGTTATTACAGAATCACTTGGAAAGATATTTGAGTCGCTATCATATCCACAGGTTCCAGTCCAAATTACCATCACATGACCCAAACTCACAGCAGGATTCTGTGAAGCTGTTTCTGTACCCGTTGGGCCAGAATTTTCGTTCGTAATACAGATATTGAAATACATTCACATTACAGTGTCTGAATGAGGCCTAATGACTTCTTGGTATAAGTCTAAAATTCCTGGAGGACGTGAGGTGGTGTCGATGACAAACGCCCCAGGATTATATTTCCAATGAAACCTGCAGAGTCAAAAGTCAGGGATTAACCACCTGAGATCATAAAAGAAACGCAGCTCATTATGACCCGAGCTCTTTACAAGCCTCTAATTGAGTTAACGCTTGTGTCTGCATCCTAGATACTAAAAGCCACAAAGCTGTTGACTCTGCAAGTCTCCATAACATTAATACAAATAGTAAATGGAGAGGTGACACAACAAACAGCACAGAGAGACTGGCCACACACAATAGATATCGAAATCAGCAGGTTCGGCTGACTATATATATGGGGCCTCCCGACTCTCTCCCGATGGCTGAGATCAGGGAAGGATCAGACACATTGGATTCAATTGCCCAATCTTCTTTTAGCAGGGATATAAGCTGCTGCCAGAGGAGTCTGTCGGTGGCTTTTTCTCCTCTTCCCCTTTGGAACATTTGCCTGCTCAGCCCGGCATGCACATGTATAGGTGGATGAGGATCGGTAGAGATAGCTTTCGGTCAAACTAGTGTTCAGCTGACAGCTATCTAATGTGCATTGCCAGCTTAAGGGGGTTTTCCAGTGTTTAGAAACTGATGGCCTACCCTCAGGACAGGTCATCAATATCAGATCGGTGGGTGTCTGACACCCGATGCCCCCACCGATTAGCTGTTTCAGGCAGCCCCAGGCAATGGAAACTATACAGTAGATGGAGCTGGAAGCACAAGGTTCTGTCCATTGTGTAGTGGCTGTGCCGGGGTAGATAAGCTCCCATGAAAGCTGCAGTACACCAGAGTAGAAACAAGACAGGAATTGAGGCCTTCATTCTACTGTATAATGTCTGAAGCTGGTGGCTGCCTGAAACAGCTGAACGGTGCGGTTGCCATGTTGTCGGACCCTCACTAATCGAATATAATGACCTATCCTGAGGATAGGTTATTAGTATCTGCATCTCGAACAACCTCTTTAAGGATCCGTTAATGTCTGTATTGGAGGTTCTGTTAGGAGCCTCTATCACAGATACTATCAAAATGGCGGACAATGCAGGGCTCCATTAGTGTTTGTCATTAGTGTTGAGCGCGAATATTCGAATTGCGAATATTTTTCTCGAATATCACGATTTCGAGATTTCGCGAATATTTAGAATATAGTGCTATATATTCGCGAAATCGAATATTCGTTTTTTTTTTTTTTTTAATGCTCCATTCAGGGCCCGTTGCCGTGCTCATGGAGCGTCCCCATCACCATGGGGACGCTCCATATACTAGAATGTACTGTCGGATTAGAGAATTACGTTGAAATCACCATGCGACTTTTTCGTGTTATATTAATCGCATCGCAATTTCAGCTTCGCACTGCTATATTCCATACATGTGTATTTTACGAAATTTCGTACTATTGCTCAAACTTCGTCTTTTAGAATATTACGAATATTCTAAAAGACGAAGTTAGAGCAATATTACGAAATTTCGTAAAATACACATATATATTGTAATTGAGCTAATATAGTGCTATAATCATTTTTTTTTTCTTTCATTTTTTTTCCCTCTTCTGAACTTAAGCTTTGTAAAATATGTACACTGTTAAAAAAAGTTAATATAGCAGTATATTAGCTAAATTACAATATATATGTGTATTTTACGAAATTTTGTAATATTGCTCTAACTTCGTCTTTTAGAATATTCGTAATATTCTAAAAGACGAAGTTAGAGCAACAGTACGAAATTTCGTAAAATACACATATATGGAATATAGCAGTGCGAAGCTGAAATTGCGATGCGATTAATATAACACGAAATAATCGCATGGTGATTTCTACTTAGTACTGCTATAGTCCATCAGTTAAAATCGCCATGCGATGAATATAACTCGAAGAATAGTACTGCTATATTCCATATTCGCCGAATATGGACTATAGCAGTACTAAGTAGAAATCACCATGCGATTATTTCGTGTTATATTAATCGCATCGCAATTTCAGCTTCGCACTGCTATATTCCATATATGTGTATTTTACGAAATTTCGTACTGTTGCTCTAACTTCGTCTTTTAGAATATTACGAATATTCTAAAAGACGAAGTTAGAGCAATATTACGAAATTTCGTAAAATACACATATATATTGTAATTTAGCTAATATACTGCTATATTAACTTTTTTTAACAGTGTACATATTTTACAAAGCTTAAGTTCAGAAGAGGGAAAAAAAATGAAAGAAAAAAAAATGATTATAGCACTATATTAGCTCAATTACAATATATATGTGTATTTTACGAAATTTCGTAATATTGCTCTAACTTCGTCTTTTAGAATATTCGTAATATTCTAAAAGACGAAGTTAGAGCAATAGTACGAAATTTCGTAAAATACCATTGCCTTATCCTAATATACTAGAAAAATCGCAACACGCGATTAAAATAATCGCATATTATTCGCGAAAATCGCAATAATTACGAATATTCGATTTCGACGAATATAACACGAATATTCACTCGAATATTCGCGATATATCGCGAAATCGAATATGGCACCTCTCGCTCATCACTATTTGTCATGTGACAAATCCTTCTCTGGTTTCATTCTTGTTGCAGATGTGAACGAAGCCTAACACAGATGAGCTGTATTCTGACGTTCCCCTTACATGTGGCTTGCTTCTTGTTACAGCACAAAGTAGCTCTGGTCTCCAGCGTGGATAATTAGCCATTATAGAGGAGTACGGGGCTACCTCCCAGGTTTCTGGGTAATAAATGGTATAAACTTTGTGATGCATTCATTATCCATTAAGATGCTATCTTTTGGAAAACAGGGTCAAAATCTTTAGTTGTTATAGTAGTGGTTGTCACCCACGTATTGTAAAACTTTCTTAAACTCTGACTATATGGGCTCTGCAGCACTGGTCTTCCTGATCCATTAATAGAATGCAAGAAATACTGTTAAGACTGACACAGTAGTAGAAAAGACAAAGCCAAAGGAAATGTAAACTGGACGATCAGGCTTTTGGGTGCTGCAGCTATTGTCATGCATCACGTGTTACCTGTGGCGACTTGATGACCTGTGCTTAACCTGTGGACAGGGTCAGACTGGCCCACCAGAGTACCAGAGGATACTCCAGTGGGCCCAGGTTCTGAAGCCATAGTGGGTCCCAAAGTTCCAGGAGAAAAAAAACCATTCGGAGCTGTCTTTGGAGATAATCATTTACCACTAGGGTCTATTTCTTTGATTCAAAACCTATTAGAAATGATTAATCATATTGGGGTTGGGCCACGAGAATAATAACCTCTGGTGGGCCCAAGGAAACCCAGTCCAATGAAAACTTACGTTAGGCAAGACTGGCTTCTGCATTAAGTAAATTCAAGGACCAAACTTGATTGTGGGGCACATTTATTAAGGGACTTGTGAGTATTTTAGTCAAAATATAGTCGCAAGTCCCCTTTTTAACTGGCCGTGTCGCACGGCCAGTTTTACACCATGTTCACCAGTTGGTGAAATTAGACAAATCTTTAACTAGCTCAGATTGGCAATACATATATATAAGCTATGGAGGGCTTGTCCCTACAACCTCTTGGTTCAATTAGCAGAGAACTTCCCTAATTCCAGGTTGCACATTCATTGATATGTATCCAAGGAAACATCCCTGCACAAAAGCTTGGACAACCTCATCTGCTAGTGGAGAAGCATTGCAGCTTCTCAGATGTATCATACCCTATTTACTATGTTCCTTCATAGATGGTAAATTTTGCTTTTCAGAATGGTCTGAACTGGCCACAGACCTGAAAGTGGAGATGAAAGAAAATCCTGGGATGAGGATGCAAAATTGCCATGAGCTGCAGTGGACAGGAACCCGCAGACCACAAACAGCCGTATGGAAGATCCAGAAATCAGATGTACGCAGGGACAACTACAGTAAATCAGCGCAAGGACACATCTACGACATTCAAGTAATGTACACAGGGGTGGGCTTAGGGGTGTGTGACAGTTTTATATAACCATATATAGCACTATAATTAGATTACATGACATTACTTTTCATGTATGGAGCTATCTTGCACTGTATGTTGGTATTATTTCAGCACTATATATATATGGTATTTATTTTTGCATTATGTGGTAAGTACAGTTTTCACTTTGTAACTGTGATGCAACTCCACATAATGAAAAGTGTGCAATGCCTTGCTAAAGTACTCACCTCCCCCCTTTCTTGGTGTTTTTCCTGTTTTATTGCATTACCTGAAATTAAAATGGATTGTTTGGGAGATGTATGCTATTTGATTTATACAACATGCCTACCACTTTGAAGGTGGATCTGGATGCTGGGATTTTGCCCATTTTTCCACACAAAACTGCTCCAACTCCTTCATGTTAGATGGGGTGTGTTGGTGGCCAACAGTTTTCAAGTCATGCCACAGAGTCTCCAATGGATTGAGATCTGGCCTTTGACTAGGACATTCTGAGACATTTAAATGTTTCTCCCAAAACTTCTCCAGTGTAGATTTAGCAGTATGTTTAGGGAAATTGTCCTGTTGGAACATGAATCTCTGTCCCAGTCTCAAATCTCTGGCAGACTGAAGCTGGTTTTCCTTAAGGTTTTCCCTGTATTTACTACTATCCATCTTCAAACCTGACCAGTTTTCCAGTCCCTGCAATGAAAAACATCCCCACAACATGATGCTGCCACCACCATGGTGCTCTTGCAATGATGATAAGGTGTGGGTTTGCACTGCAAATAGTGTGTCCTCTGATGGCTAAAACATTCAGTTATAGTCTCATTTGACCAGAGAACCTTCTTCCATGTGTTTGGGAGTCTGCTTTTTGGTGAACTACAAACATGTTTTCTTTAAGCAATGTTTTTTTTCTGGCCACTCTTCCATAAAGCCCAACTCTGTGGAGTATACAGCTTATACAGGTCTTATGGCCAAATAATTCCACCTCCACCGTGAATCTCTGGAGCTCCTTCAGTGTTATCACTGGTAGAATCTGAGTTTTGGGGGGTGGCCTTCTCTTGTCAGGTACGTAGTTGTGCCATATTATTCCCATTTTCTTATACTGGATTTAATGGTGCTCTGTGGCATGTTCAATGTTTGGGGTATTTTCATAACTATATACTATTATAACTATTACTATATACTTCTCCACATCTTTGACCAGTTTGGAGACTCCTTGGTCTTTATGCTGCTTACTTAGTAGTATTGTAGACTCAGGGTCTTTCAGAACAACGTATTCATACTCACATCTTGTGACATTTTGATTGCACATAGAGGGACTTTATTCAATTAATTCTGTAACTTTGAAAATTAATTAGTTGGACCAGACCTTATTTCAGGGTTTCATAGGGTGTGAATACATATGCACTCACAGTGTTTCAGTTCTTAAGTATTTTTTTTATTCCACTGTAACAATTTGGATTATTTTTGTCATTACATAAAATATAAATCAGTTTTAATTCCAGTTTGTAATGCAACAAAACCAGAAAAACACCAATAATTTTGCAAGGGACTCTATAGAGGTATTATACTGATGAGGCAAAAAATATATCAGAATGCCTTGATTGTAGTGCTTTTTAAAAATACATTTCTAGGTTACCTTAGTGGTTTTCATTACTGTGGTTTTGCCCTATCAAAGTCAATGAAACTGTACCTCTCCCCATATGTCGCAGAGTGTGGTCGTACAACCCTGAGCTCCCTTCCCTATCCCCACACTTAAAGTGACAACATTGTCCACTTACCTTACTTATGGTCCATTTACACGTCCATAGAATGGTTACGCAATTCTGCGGAACGGGTGCGGACTAATGTTAGCCTCTATTTCTGAAAAGTTTCTGGCGGGATTCAAACTCACAACCTTCTACTATATAGCCAAGAATCCTAACCACTATGCTATAGAGCTGCATGGCCAGTTGCTTTAAAAAAAAAAAGTATTACTATTATTATAGTATATATTATTATAGTATTATTATTATTATTATTATTTTTTTTTTATTAACTGGCCATGCAGCTCTATCGTGTAGTGGTTAACATTCTGGGCTGTAATGTAGAAGGTTGTGAGTTCTAATCCTGTCAGAAACATTTCAGAAATAGAGGCTAAATTAAATTGATATATATTATATATTTTTTGTAAAAAATGTGTAATTACAAATATATATACTGGTATATATATATATATATATATATATATATATATATATATAATCATACTGGATGCATAATATGTGGGAAACTACTACTGATGTTTTAGCCATAATATATTTACATATATTATATATTCTAAATATATAATATATGTAAATATATTATGGCTAAAAACGTATATTTTTTTTCAATAAATAAATAAATATTTATGTTGAACTCACAACCTTCTACATTACAGCCAAAAATCTTAAAGGGATTCTGTCATCAGGTTTGGGGCTATAGAGATACGGACATGCACGGCTAGATCGCCGCTAGCATGTCCGCAATATATGTGTCCTATAGGGCTGTGTGGTTTTAATTTCTTTAAAAAAGGATTTAATAGATATGTAAATGAGTGTTGAATGTGTCCAAGGGGCTGTATGAACCTTACTTGTGCCCAGCCGTGCACAGCCACACTCGCCTGTGAAGGAACCCAGCACCGCCTATGTCTCCTCCTTTCATCAACGATAGATAGCCGTAATCTCGCGATGTGCGAGCTCGTGCATGCGCAGTTCTTTCCCTGAGGCTGATGCCAGCACAGGGAAGGAACACTATACCGGCACTGCGCATCGCGAGATTACGGCTATCTATCGTTGATGAAAGGAGGAGACATAGGCGGTGCTGGGCTCCTTCACAGGCAGGCGTGGCTGGGCACAAGTAAGGTTAGTACAGCCCCTTGGACACATTCAACACTCATTTACATATCTATTAAATCCTTTTTTAAAGAAATTAAAACCAGACAGCCCTATAGGACACATATATTGCAGACATGCTAGCGGCGATCTAGCCGTGCATGTCCGTATCTCTATAGCCCCAAACCTGATGACAGAATCCCTTTAACCACTTCACTATAGAGCTGCATGACCAATTACTTAAAGGGACACTGACAGGCCCTATAAACATATTTAGATATTCATATGCTGTCATAGGTCTTATAACGTGTATGCCAATTATATAAGTGTACCACCTGTCTGCATTTCAAACACTGTATATTCATATGTGAATCACTTGCCTTTGTGCCCAAGGGCCGGTCTTTCTCCTGCATTTGTGCCCAGCCGCGCCCCAACTGCCGTTTCCTAGTGCCGCCCAGCTCATTACTATTCACTGCGCAGGAGACGCTGAAGCCAACGCATTGAAGGTTATGGGACGCAGGCACACTACGATTCTGGAGTGAGGGTGTCAGGTAAGGTATCCGGCGCACGCGCAGAAGCTCCAAGTGAGGCCGATGCCCATACGTTTCTATTCGGCATGTGCGGGATCTCGCAGCATCAGGGACTGGAAAAGCCGCCCAGCGGAGTGAATAGTAATGAGCTGGGCGGCGCTAGGAAACGGCAGTTGGGGCGCGGCTGGGCACAAATGCAGGAGAAAGACCGCCCCTTGGGCACAAAGGCAAATGATTCACATATGAATATAAAGTTGATTTTACAGTGTCTGAAATGCAGACAGGGGGTACACTTATATAATTGGCATACACATTATAAGACCTATGACAGCATATGAATATCTAAATATGTTTATAGGGCCTGTCAGTGTCCCTTTAAGTAACTGGTCATGCAGCTCTATAGTGAAGTGGTTAAGATTTTTGGCTGTAATGTAGAAGGTTGTGAGTTTGAATCCTGCTAGAAACTTTTCAATAGAGGGTAAATTAGATTTAAATACACTGGGGTGTCCCCAAGCACTGACTTCATATATGGACATAGCTATATATGGAGTCACAACAGAGACTCCGAAGCCGAACTAGAGTCCTGACACCCTCCCCTCTTCAGAGCAGGGGGTGCCTGGTTTAATGCTCGGGTTCTCCCATTGACTTCCATTGTGCTCGGGTGCTCGGTAGAACACCCGAGCATCGGGAAGTGTTCTACTTGAGCACACAAGCACTTTGGTGCTCGACCAACACTAGTGTGGACCCATTAATTCTCAATGGGGACGGAAAGAATGCGGACAACACACATTGTGCTGTCCGCATCCGCATTTCCGGTCCGCGGCTCCCGAAAAAAATAGAACATGTCCTATTCTTGTCCGCAATAGCGGACAAGAATAGGCATTTCTATAGGGGTGCTAGCCCGGTGTTTTGCGGATCCGCAATATACTACGGCCGTGTGAATGGACCCTAAGGACTCATGCACACGACCATTGTTATTTTGCGGTCCGTTTTTCACGGATCCATTGTTCCGTACCTGAGTTTAAATTTTTTCCCTGATTTAAGTCCTCTTCCGTTCCGTTATTCCTCAAAACATATCCGTATGGTTTCCGCATGCAATCCGTTTTTTGCGGATCGGAAACAGTAACTTATTAATCACCAAACACATGAGCAATATGGGCTGGGCATAGCATTTCTACTGTATGGATCCACAAAATACGGATGAAATACGGATGACATATGGATGTGTTCCGTATTTTTTGCGAACCAATTTACTTGAATGGGGCCTCAGACCGTGATTTGCGGACAATAATAGGACATGGACTACTTTTTTGTGGAACAGAAATACGGAAATGGAATGCACACGGAGTACCTTCCGTTGTTTTTGCAGACCCATTGAAGTGAATGGTTTCCCATACAGTCTGCAAAAAAACGGTCTGCAGGTGTCCCCTGAATGAGTATCAGGTACTCTTCACACTGTGCTCTGCATATAGAGAACAGCCATGATATATTCCACACTGTCCTGAACATTCACTGTACTTACCACTGTGCAGACACCAACAAAATGATGCTACACAGAGGTTTGGAAAAGATCTGCTCCCCCTCATTTTGCACCCAGTCACAAGGGAAAGGTAGATGTGAGGTCACCAGCAAGGAGAGGGGCCAGGCCAATTTTGCAGCAATCAGATTACAGGTAGATTGAATTCTCCACTTTTTGTGTTTGCTCCCTCTGCTGGTCAAAAGTGGGAAATATGATATTATTTAATTTTCCATATTTATGGATACGTGAAAAATTAAAATTTCTGAAAATATAAAAAAAAGACAGAATTATTTTATCTTTACAAATAATTAATAAAATGTGTATGATACAGTCCCTTTAAAGTAAATTGGTTGACCATTCCCATGTTTATTTCCTTGCAGTCTCCTACATTTTCAGTGAGTCCAGAATCTTCATTTGGAAGCTACAATTCCTCTCAAGTCATTGACTTGCACACATCTAGAGCTTCACATGGATCCTGTAAACTTAGCAACTCTGCTTTATCCACAGGTAATGCTGCCCTTTCTTATAAGATCGATGGAAAGATAGATAGACTAGATATAGTATATATATATATATATATATATATATATATATATATCTACATAGCTTTATTAACTACCATAGCCTACATATTCTCATGTAATCTTATGTAGACAGAAAACTTCCTCACATCCATAACTGTACTGAGCTCTCCAAGACTAGCACATCCTTAGAAGGCTACTCGGTGAATCTACAGTACAACGGGAATCCAACCAATCAAACCTACCTGACATCTGTAGAGATTAAGACTCCGTGGTACATAAGTGTTCTCAATGAGAAGGTAAAAGATGTAAATATATATCTTATTCTCTGTGCATTACTCTATCCACCTCTCTAGCATCAATCTCACCATCATTTTTTAATTCATTCATCTCTCCATTCATTTATCTATCTTATCTATCCATCTGCTATGGATATTCTGCATCTGTTGGCCATACCCTTTGGATAATATGGGCTAGCCTTCCGACCTCCAAAACAAGCCAAGCACAATCAGAATCGAAATCTGGGCACTTTCCTAGAGGTAAAAATCAGCTGTGGTCACAGAGGTCGGACTGATTGGAAAGTCATGGGTTAGGAGGAGAGAGCAGAATCCATGCATTTATATAAAGCCTGAATGACTCTGACACCATGTCAAAAATGTATTTTGTACCTTGGCTACTTCTTGGACCCAGCTACTAGAGTCCATTAGTATGTCGGTGGTAGATTCAAAATGTAAGGACCCGTATATTTCTAGGAACGTTGCCTTCTTAAACTGGGAGAAGAGATAAACCGGCTTTTAAGATATGAAGTACAATGCAAGAGAAAAGATCAGGTCATCTCCAATCTGAAGAATGAAGTATTACAGCTTCAGAGTGATGTCCATAGATCGGTCTACCCACAGACTGGGAGAGAAGAGGTGAGTTAAGCAACTATGTATAAAAAAAGTGAACCTTTGTTCTCATTCAATGATGATCATGTCCATATTCCATAGGGTAACCAGGTGTTTAAAACTACAAACATTTTGTTAAAGCATAACTGCAGCAAAACTAGTTGTTTGTACAGGTCCTTCAAAAAAATTAGCATATTGTGATAAAGTTCATTATTTTCTGTAATGTACTGATAAACATTAGACTTTCATATATTTTAGATTCATTACACACAACTGAAGTAGTTCAAGCCTTTTATTGTTTATTGATGATTTTGGCATACAGCTCATGAAAACCCAAAATTCCTATCTAAAAAAATGTGCATATCATGAAAAGGTTCTCTAAACGAGCTATTAACCTAATCATCTGAATCAACTAATTAACTCTAAACACCTGCAAAAGATTCCTGAGGCTTTTAAAAACTCCCAGCCTGGTTCATTACTCCAAACCGCAATCATGGGTAAGACTGCCGACCTGACTGCTGTCCAGAAGGCCATCATTGACACCCTCAAGCAAGAGGGTAAGACACAAAAAGAAATTTCTGAACGAATAGGCTGTTCCCAGAGTGCTGTATCAAGGCACCTCAGTGGGAAGTCTGTGGGAAGGAAAAGTGTGGCAGAAAACGCTGCACAATGAGAAGAGGTGACCGGACCCTGAGAAAGATTGTGGAGAAGGAACGATTCCTGACCTTGGGGGACCTGCGGAAGCAGTGGACTGAGTCTGGAGTAGAAACATCCAGAGCCACCGTGTACAGGCGTGTGCAGGAAATGGGCTACAGGTGCCGCATTCCCCAGGTCAAGCCACTTTTGAACCAGAAACAGCGGCAGAAGCACCTGACCTGGGCTACAGAGAAGCAGCACTGGACTGTTGCTCAGTGGTCCAAAGTACTTTTTTCGGATGAAAGCAAATTTTGCATGTCATTCGGAAATCAAGGTGCCAGAGTCTGGAGGGAGAGGGAAATGCCAAAATGCCTGAAGTCCAGTGTCAAGTACCCACAGTCAGTGATGGTCTGGGGTGCCATGTCAGCTGCTGGTGTTGGTCCACTGTGTTTTATCAAGGGCAGGGTCAATGCAGCTAGCTATCAGGAGATTTTGGAGCACTTCATGCTTCCATCTGCTGAAAAGCTTTATGGAGATGACGATTTCATTTTTCAGCACGACCTGGCACCTGCTCACAGTGCCAAAACCACTGGTAAATGGTTTACTGACCATGGTATTACTGTGCTCAATTGGCCTGCCAACTCTCCTGACCTGAACCTCATAGAGAATCTGTGGGATATTGGGAAGAGAAAGTTGAGAGACGCAAGACCCAACACTCTGGATGAGCTTAAGGCCTGGGCCTCCATAACACCTCAGCAGTGCCACAGACTGATTGCCTCCATGCCACGCCGCATTGAAGCAGTCATTTCTGCAAAAGGATTCCCGACCAAGTATTGAGTGCATAACTGAACATAATTATTTGAAGGTTGACTTTTTTTTGTATTAAAAACACTTTTCTTTTATTGGTCGGATGAAATATATATAATTTTTAGATAGGAATTTGGGGTTTTCATGAGCTGTATGCCAAAATCATCAATATTAAAACAATAAAAGGCTTGAACTACTTCAGTTGTGTGTAATGAATCTAAAATATATGAAAGTCTAATGTTTATCAGTACATTACAGAAAATAATGAACTTTATCACAATATGCTAATTTTTTTAGAAGGACCTGTATATATGTATAGTCCCATCAAAGGCGATCCACAGAATTAGAAAACAGCACCACACCTGTCTGCAGGTCGTGTCTGATATTTCATTCATATTCACGTCCGTGGAGCTGAGCTGCAATATGAGACACAACATGGGCAGGTATTCCACTGTTGGTGGCTGGGTGACAACTAGAATGACCACAATCAAATATAGGGGTTGTCACTTGACTTTCCTATACTCCAGTCTGCATAGTTAGTCAGTGAAACATACCTATTGGCATATTGCTTGAGCTATTTCTGTTCAGGAATCTTGGAAAACAGATGTGACAACTAGAGATGAGCGAATTTCTAAAAAATTCGGTTGGTTTGCCGAATTTTCTGAAACGATTCAATCCAAATTAATTTGTGGCGAATCGCATTAAAAAACAGCTATTTCCCGGCTACAGAGAGCCTGTATAGTGGTGTAGAACACTGTGCCTAGGAGCAACACGCATAGGGAGTCTGCTGTGGTAATGAAATAATACTGTGAGTCCCTATTTACACCATCGTCAGCTGATTCCACATAGATGCCTACAGAACCTGTTCTATTAAACGCTTAAACAAGTAGAGCCCCCATACAGAGTGGAGAAAGTGTCAGCAGTAAGTTTGTGTTTACTTTACTGATTATTTTGCCCTTCCTCTGATCCGTCAGAATAATGACCCCCCCCAAAAAACGATCCTGTCTGTTGAGAATCCACCTTCATTTGGTCAGTAATCCATCAGTATTGCTAATGCCAAAACAGAAGTGGATCCAAAACAGAGATGACACATGAATTGAATATTTGCATGTCTTCTGTGTTTTGTACCCACTCCTGCTTTTGGCTACTAAATCATAAGTCAATTCTGATGGGACCATAAAGGAGGAGGGAGGGTGGGAACAGCATGAGAAGTCCACAGAGTGGCCCAATGAAATAGTGTGGGGTGGGAGAAGCATCAGGAGACCACAGAGTGGCCCAATGACATAGTGTGGAGGTGGCAGCAGCATCAGGAGACCACAGAGTGGAAAGGTGACATAGTGTTGATGTAGCAGCATCAGGAGACCACAAAGTGGCAAGGTGACATAATGTTGGGCTAGCAGCAGCATCTGGACACCACAGAGTTACAAGGTGACATAGTGTGGAGGTGGCAGCAGCATCAGGAGAGCACAGAGTGAACAGGTGACAGAGTTGGGAGGTGGGTGGCACTAACAGTACCCACTGATGATGGTGGGTGTAAGAAGGAGCACTTGGCATCAGATGTGTGGGTGTCAGCATCAGAATAGTAGCTGAGGCAGGTAGCCAGAAGAAACCGGTCTCTTTTGTCAAGGTTTGGGTGAGGCAGCATGGATGATCTAATCTGATGCATCAGGCATTGGTTGGTGGAAATCCTGGCTGATCCACTCCTGATTCATTTTGACAAAGGTCAGTCTCTCCACATTTTGGGTGGACAGGCAAGTTCTCCTTGGGGTAACTATGCCCCCCCCCCCCCATGGCCACAAATCCAGTTTGGCTGCCCAGTAGTCCAGTGGATCTTAAATGACGGCTGGCAGGGTGCACTCCAAGTGTAAAGCTCAGTAAGCGGCTAGGGTGCTTTTAAGATGTGATAAATGTAATTTTTCTTGACGCCAGATGCATTTCTGCAACGAGGGACTAAGTCAGCCTATTTAGAAGGTGATGGTGGAACCAAGGTGTAGGAATGCCAGAGTGGTATGAGGGTGGCCTAAGATGTCCCTCTAGGTGCGGCTGTACAAATGTCACGGTGCTCCTATCTGGATATCCGGGAACCCCAGGCGTTGCCGGATGGAGCAGAGCAAATAGGGTGAATAGGTGGTGGAGAGGATGATGAAAGAAATTGAGTCCAGACTTTGTATGAAGTTGAACTGCAGCTTTACTTTGCATAAACATTTCTTTAAACGGTTTACAGACTTGGTCTTGGTTTCCAGCAAGCTTTAGCATAAAAACGGCTTTGCTATGCTGACAGGATTAAATGAAAACTTTTCATTTTGCTTTCTGCTGCAATTCTCTCTTTGTCTGACTCTATGGCAAGGCACAGGGCAACTTCTTCCTGGTTAATGAGACTTCTAGATGTGGTCTTTCTGAAGGTGTCCTGGCTGGCTTGGGCAACACATGTCCAGGAGGGACGCAGGACTGAACACCTGTTTCCTTAGAAGGGGGTCAACTAGAACTAACTCAAACTAACTGGTCCCCACCCTTCCTGCAGGACATGGGACTCGTCCACTCCTCCACAGTGCGGGGGGTGGGGTGGGGGGCTAAAAATGGACTGGAAGGTTCCATTCTATTCTACATACTGCTTAGCAGAGTGTGCACAGGACAGTGGACACAGGGCTCAATATGTATGCGAGCACATCTGAACGAGTGCAGGTCAGGAGCCCGCATACACATCGCTTCTCCTGCCTGTGTCCACTGTGCTAAAGCCTGACATAGCCCATCCCCCACATATTAACCCCTTTTCTACGAGCGCCATTTTTTCATCACTTCTCTTACCCCAAAAAATGTAATAAAATGTGATCAAAAAGTCAAACACACTCTCAATAAAAACTACAGTTTATCCCGCATAAAATTAGCCCCCACACAGCTCAGTAGATGTAACTATAAAAAAGTTATGGGGGTCAGAATATGGTGATGTAAAAAAGTAAATACATTTTGTTTTTCAAAGTGTTAATTTATTTTTACACTATTTAGACATAAAAAACCTATTCATAGAAAAAAGGAAATGCAAAAACAAAAAAACACCCTGTATTCTAAGGGTTAAAGGGGCTATCTAACCCCTATTATGCCCCCAAAATGCCCAGGCACCGCATTCAGATAATACTTATGCCTTATGGGGGGTGCAGCCAGCCAGTCGCAGGGGGAACACGTGAGGTGCACGGTGGACCGATGAGGGGTCAAATGATATAACACACAGTTCATCAGTTTACTCATGGTTAGCAGATAGCCTCCCTGGGCTGGCAGCACAGTGTTGAGGTGGACAGCACGAAATCCTCCAGGGCACACTCTGTGGTAGGAAACATCAGCCAAGATGGTGGTTGAGGTGCCCTTGATGTTAAGGGTGCTTAGGGTGCTTGTTGCGGCTGAGTTCTTTGATGGTTTCTGTCGTGACACCAGTACCGTTAATGGTGGTACAACCATAGATAGTAATAATGAGGTAGACAGTGGTAAGATGCAACTCACAACTTTTACTTTGGATGTCTTTCAGTTGCAGTAGTACAATTATGCAGTCTTTAGATGATACAGAGACAATTCTGCAAATCCACTGTTTAAGGCTTGTCAGGTTTTTGGTGGGTTTTGGAGCAGTGGGTTAGGTGTACCTGGTTCCTTTAGATGCTTTGGATCCTATTCCTTGGCTTTCCCTACAAGCTAAATATTGGTAGACAGGAAAACTCAACTGTCCCTTTAGAAGGTTGGTGTGGCTGCCTGAAGCTAATAAACCTCCACCATGCAAAGGTGTCTGTGGCCCTCAATAATGGCTCTTATCACCGATGAATTCCTAGGATTGCTTGTTTCTTTTCCAGGGAGGCAAACTCTTCTCCTACTGGTCAGGGATGCAAGTCTATAGTGCAGCTACAGAAGGAAAACGCCTTCTAGCGAAGTTGGCTCCACTCACTAATCTGTGTTGCGAAGTCTTCACTCTATCTTTCCTCCCACTAACTTGATCTGACTACCTCAGATCTGCTCACTTCTGAACTACATCCTGGTCTCAACTCCTCTGTCTCACTAGGCCTGACCTGAGTATATATAGGACCTGAACTTTATCCCCATCTAGTGGCAGGATGTATAAATTACACCTAATAGGCCTGTTAACAGGGATTTTGCAGTTACACAAATGCAACCTAGTGCTTATAAGAAAGTGAAAAGTGCTTTTAAGCAGTGCCCACACACACGTAGTGGGACGCTGCACATGTCGCTGAATGTTTTCATCTGCGTGACGGGAGGGGGGCAGTGGCGGTTGTGCGGGCGCCAGTAGCAAAGCGGGTGCCGGGTGTGCACATTGCTGCTGATGAAAACAGGTGACTGATGTGCTGGGATGGGAAGGGGGGGGGGGGGGGGCTGTAGGCTCATAGAGGACTCGGGGGGGGGGAGAATTAGGAGGAAAGCACACTGTTTTTCTGAGTCCTCTTTGAGCCTACAGGTGTCCCCCCCCCCCAAGGTGACTGATGTGCTGGGGCGGCCTGTAGGCTCATAGAGGACTTAGAAGGACAGTGTGCTTTCCTCATACACCTCCAGCCCCCCCCCCCTTATTAAAAGTGAAACTCTTACTGTGGCAGTGGCACACTACCTGATTGTGTTTATTCTATCCGTGTCCGGTGTACAGTGTGTACAGTGACCTGGGTCCGGAGTGGTCCTTCACTATGCGACTAGCACATAAAGGGCATTATACTGTACGAGGGGCACATGAGGGGCACATAAGGGGCACATATTGAGTGCACATATGAAGCCATCATATTGTTTGGGAACACATAAGGGGCACCATATTGTATTGGGGACACAAAGGGGCACCATATTATGTTGGGTGCACATAAAGAGGCACTATATTGTGTTTGTGGCACATAAGGGGGCATCATGCTGTGTGAGGAGCACATAAGGAGTCATTATTCTGTGTTTGGTGCACATAAGGGGCATTATATTATGTGCAGGGCACATAAAGGGGCATTGTACTGTGTGTGGAGCACATCAAGGGTGTGGGCGTCACATAAGAAGATAGTTATAGATTGCAGGAGGTAGGTATATACTGAATGTCTTTGATTAGAGCTCAAGACATAAGTTATCTTGGGGCGCCACAAATGCCAAATCTACCCCTGGCTAATAAAAGTATTGGGCTGGCTACAGACATTAACATTTTGACAGAAAGATCCATCACCATTCTAATGTATGAGGTCTCAGACAGTCCGGGAAGACCTACTTTTGAGATTACAGAGGCTCCGGAGTGATCCTTCAGTCTGGGCCGGGGCTGGACTGCACTGACTGGCTGACTTGAGCGCCGAGGGCCTGAGGCAGATGGCAGGCAGCACGCACTGAGAGCAGAGGATATTAGACGAAAAAAATGGTGGTGGAGGTCAGATAGGGAGGGGTTGCGTCAACGTCGGGGGGTGGGGGTGCCGGACGCCCACTGGGAGAACACAAGTGGGCGGGCCACGGGACGCCTCAATACCGCATGCCATGAATAAACTTTGTCTGGTGCAGAGTGGAAGTAGGGGGCGGGGCATTCCATGCTCTGTGGGCCCCCTGTGCCGCGGGCCCCATAGCAACGGCGTGGTCTGCCTAGTACGCCACTGCATTTAAGAACTGCTGGGTTGCTGGTCAAGACACGACCGCTAGCTGACACTGAGAGCTCAGGCCTCTCGAAGTGACCCCTGCTGCCACGGGCCCTTAGTCTGCTGCGACCTGTGCCAAGCCCTAGAAACATTTAGGCCTGTGCCCCGCCCCTGTGCAGGGCCTGTCACTTCTCTGTCTGACATACTGAAAGATCAAATAAGTCAATAAAAGGGAAACTAATACACGCCAAAAAGGGCTTTAATTTTCTCACTTCACCACACAATGGCTAATAAGCCCTTTTTCTTTTTCCCCACTAATACATGCCAAAAAAAGGCTTTAGAACATATAACTGCGGCAGTGAACGGCAAATGATACTTTTTTTTTTGCCACTAATACACGCCAAAAAGGGCTGTAATTTTCTTACTTCACCACACAACGGCTAATAAGTAGAGTTGAGCGAACACCTGGATGTTCGGGTTCGAGAAGTTCCACCGAACTTCCCGGAAATGTTCGGGTTCGGGATCCGAACCCGATCCGAACTTCGTCCCGAACCCCATTGAAGTCAATGGGGACCCGAACTTTTCGGTACTAAAAAGGCTGTAAAACAGCCCAGGAAAGGGCTAGAGGGCTGCAAAAGGCAGCAACATGTAGGTAAATCCCCTGCAAACAAATGTGGATAGGGAAATGAATTAAAATAAAAATTAAATAAAAAAAAATTAACCAATATCAATTGGAGAGAGGTCCCATAGCAGAGAATCTGGCTTCACGTCACCCACCACTGGAACAGTCCATTCTCAGATATTTAGGCCCAGGCAGAGGAGAGAGGTCCCGTAACAGAGAATCTGTCTTCATGTCAGCAGAGAATCAGTCTGCATGTCATAGCAGAGAATCAGGCTTCACGTCAGCCACCACTGCAACAGTCTATTGTCATAAATTTAGGCCCAGCACCCAGGCAGAGGAGAGAGGTCCCGTAACAGACAATCTGGCTTCATGTCAGCAGAGAATCAGTCTTCATATCATAGCAGAGAATCAGGCTTCACGTCAGCCACCAATGCAACAGTCCATTGTCAGATATTTAGGCCCAGCACCCAGGCAGAGGAAAGAGGTCCCGTAACAGACAATCAGGCTTCACGTCAGCCACGAGTGCAACAGTCCATTGGCATATATTTAGGCCCAGCACCCAGGCAGAGGAGAGAGGTCCCGTAACAGAGAATCTGGCTTCATGTCAGCAGAGAATCAGTCTGCATGTCATAGCAGAGAATCAGGCTTCACGTCAGCCACCACTGCAACAGTCCATTGTCATAAATTTAGGCCCAGCACCCAGGCAGAGGAGAGAGGTCCCGTAACAGACAATCTGGCTTCATGTCAGCAGAGAATCAGTCTTCATATCATAGCAGAGAATCAGGCTTCACGTCACCCACCACTGTAAGAGTCCATTTTCATAAATTTAGGCCCAGCACCCAGGCAGAGGAGAGAGGTCCCGTAACAGACAATCTGGCTTCATGTCAGCAGAGAATCAGTCTGCATGTCATAGCAGAGAATCAGGCTTCACGTCAGCCACCACTGCAACAGTCCATTGTCATAAATTTAGGCCCAGCACCCAGGCAGAGGAGAGAGGTCCCGTAACAGACAATCTGGCTTCATGTCAGCAGAGAATCAGTCTTCATATCATAGCAGAGAATCAGGCTTCACGTCAGCCACCAATGCAACAGTCCATTGTCAGATATTTAGGCCTAGCACCCAGGCAGAGGAGAGAGGTCCCGTAACAGACAATCAGGCTTCACGTCAGCCACGAGTGCAACAGTCCATTGGCATATATTTAGGCCCAGCACCCAGGCAGAGGAGAGAGGTCCCGTAACAGACAATCTGGCTTCATGTAAGCAGAGAATCAGTCTTCATATCATAGCAGAGAATCAGGCTTCACGTCAGCCACCACTGCAACAGTCTATTGTCATAAATTTAGGCCCAGCACCCAGGCAGAGGAGAGAGGTCCCGTAACAGACAATCTGGCTTCATGTCAGCAGAGAATCAGTCTTCATATCATAGCAGAGAATCAGGCTTCACGTCAGCCACCAATGCAACAGTCCATTGTCAGATATTTAGGCCCAGCACCCAGGCAGAGGAAAGAGGTCCCGTAACAGACAATCAGGCTTCACGTCAGCCACGAGTGCAACAGTCCATTGGCATATATTTAGGCCCAGCACCCAGGCAGAGGAGAGAGGTCCCGTAACAGAGAATCTGGCTTCATGTCAGCAGAGAATCAGTCTGCATGTCATAGCAGAGAATCAGGCTTCACGTCAGCCACCACTGCAACAGTCCATTGTCATAAATTTAGGCCCAGCACCCAGGCAGAGGAGAGAGGTCCCGTAACAGACAATCTGGCTTCATGTCAGCAGAGAATCAGTCTTCATATCATAGCAGAGAATCAGGCTTCACGTCACCCACCACTGTAAGAGTCCATTTTCATAAATTTAGGCCCAGCACCCAGGCAGAGGAGAGAGGTCCCGTAACAGACAATCTGGCTTCATGTCAGCAGAGAATCAGTCTGCATGTCATAGCAGAGAATCAGGCTTCACGTCAGCCACCACTGCAACAGTCCATTGTCATAAATTTAGGCCCAGCACCCAGGCAGAGGAGAGAGGTCCCGTAACAGACAATCTGGCTTCATGTCAGCAGAGAATCAGTCTTCATATCATAGCAGAGAATCAGACTTCACGTCACCCAACATTGGAACAGTCCATTGGCATATATTTAGGCCCCGGCACCCAGACAGAGGAGAGGTTCATTCAAATTTGGGTAGCCTCGCAATATAATGGTAAAATGAAAATAAAAATAGGATTGAATGAGGAAGTGCCCTGGAGTACAATAATATATGGTTAAGGGGAGGTAGTTAATGTCTAATCTGGACAAGGGACGGACAGGTCCTGTGGGATCCATGCCTGGTTCATTTTTATGAACGTCAGCTTGTCCACATTGGCTGTAGACAGGCGGCTGCGTTTGTCTGTAATGACACCCCCTGCCGTGCTGAATACACGTTCAGACAAAACGCTGGCCGCCGGGCAGGCCAGCACCTCCAAGGCATAAAAGGCTAGCTCTGGCCACGTGGACAATTTAGAGACCCAGTAGTTGAATGGGGCCGAACCATCAGTCAGTACGTGGAGGGGTGTGCACACGTACTGTTCCACCATGTTAGTGAAATGTTGCCTCCTGCTAACACGTTGCGTATCAGGTGGTGGTGCAGTTAGCTGTGGCGTGTTGACAAAACTTTTCCACATCTCTGCCATGCTAACCCTGCCCTCAGAGGAGCTGGCCGTGACACAGCTGCCTTGGCGACCTCTTGCTCCTCCTCTGCCTTGGCCTTGGGCTTCCACTTGTTCCCCTGTGACATTTGGGAATTCTCTCAGTAGCGCGTCTACCAACGTGCGCTTGTACTCGCGCATCTTCCTATCACGCTCCAGTGCAGGAAGTAAGGTGGGCACATTGTCTTTGTAGCGTGGATCCAGCAGGGTGGCAACCCAGTAGTCCGCACACGTTAAAATGTGGGCAACTCTGCTGTCGTTGCGCAGGCACTGCAGCATGTAGTCGCTCATGTGTGCCAGGCTGCCCAGGGGTAAGGACAAGCTGTCCTCTGTGGGAGGCGTATCGTCATCGTCCTGCCTTTCCCCCCAGCCACGCACCAGTGATGGACCCGAGCTGCGTTGGGTGCCACCCCGCTGTGACCATGCTTCATCCTCATCCTCCTCCACCTCCTCCTCATCCTCGTCCTCCTCGTCCTCCAGTAGTGGGCCCTGGCTGGCCACATTTGTACCTGGCCTCTGCTGTTGCCAAAAACCTCCCTCTGAGTCACTTCGAAGAGACTGGCCTGAAAGTGCTAAAAATGACCCCTCTTCCTCCTCCTCCTCCTCCTCCTGGGCCACCTCCTCTTCCATCATCGCCCTAAGTGTTTTCTCAAGGAGACATAGAAGTGGTATTGTAACGCTGATAACGGCGTCATCGCCACTGGCCATGTTGGTGGAGTACTCGAAACAGCGCAACAGGGCACACAGGTCTCGCATGGAGGCCCAGTCATTGGTGGTGAAGTGGTGCTGTTCTGTAGTGCGACTGACCCGTGCGTGCTGCAGCTGAAACTCCACTATGGCCTGCTGCTGCTCGCACAGTCTGTCCAGCATGTGCAAGGTGGAGTTCCACCTGGTGGGCACGTCGCATATGAGGCGGTGAGCGGGAAGGCCGAAGTTACGCTGTAGCGCAGACAGGCGAGCAGCAGCAGGATGTGAACGCCGGAAGCGCGAACAGACGGCCCGCACTTTATGCAGCAGCTCTGACATGTCGGGGTAGTTGTGAATGAACTTCTGCAGCACCAAATTCAGCACATGCGCCAAGCAAGGGATGTGCGTCAAACTGGCTAGTCCCAGAGCTGCAACGAGATTTCGCCCATTATCACACACCACCAGGCCGGGCTTGAGGCTCACCGGCAGCAACCACTTCGTCGGTCTGTTGTTCTATACCCTGCCACAACTCCTGTGCGGTGTGGGGCCTGTCCCCAAAACATATGAGTTTCAGAATGGCCTGCTGACGTTTACCCCGGGCTGTGCTGAAGTTGGTGGTGAAGGTGTGTGGCTGACTAGATGAGCAGGTGGAAGAAGAGGAGGAGGAAGTCGAGTAGGAGGAGGTGGCAACAGGAGGCAAAGAATGTTGCCCTGCGATCCTTGGCGGCGGAAGGACGTGCGCCAAACAGCTCTCCGCCTGGGGCCCAGCTGCCACTACATTTACCCAGTGTGCAGTTAGGGAGATATAGCGTCCCTGGCCGTGCTTACTGGTCCACGTATCTGTGGTTAGGTGGACCTTGCCACAGATGGCGTTGCGCAGTGCACACTTGATTTTATCGGATACTTGGTTGTGCAGGGAAGGCACGGCTCTCTTGGAGAAGTAGTGCCGGCTGGGAACAACATACTGTGGGACAGCAAGCGACATGAGCTGTTTGAAGCTGTCTGTGTCCACCAGCCTAAATGACAGCATTTCATAGGCCAGTAGTTTAGAAATGCTGGCATTCAGGGCCAGGGATCGAGGGTGGCTAGGTGGGAATTTACGCTTTCTCTCAAATGTTTGTGAGATGGAGAGCTGAACGCTGCCGTGTGACATGGTTGAGATGCTTGGTGACGGAGGTGGTGGTGGTGTTGGTGGTACATCCCCTGTTTGCTGGGCGGCAGGTGCCAACGTTCCTCCAGAGGCGGAGGAAGAGGCCGAGGCGGCAGCAGCAGAAGAGGTAGCAGGGGGAGCCTGAGTGACTTCCTTGGTTTTAAGGTGTTTACTCCACTGCAGTTCATGCTTTGCATGCAGGTGCCTGGTCATGCAGGTTGTGCTCAGGTTCAGAACGTTAATGCCTCGCTTCAGGCTCTGATGGCACAGCGTGCAAACCACTCGGGTCTTGTCGTCAGCACATTGTTTGAAGAAGTGCCATGCCAGGGAACTCCTTGAAGCTGCCTTTGGGGTGCTCGGTCCCAGATGGCGGCGGTCAGTAGCAGGCGGAGTCTCTTGGCGGCGGGTGTTCTGCTTTTGCCCACTGCTCCCTCTTTTGCTACGCTGTTGGCTCGGTCTCACCACTGCCTCTTCCTCCGAACTGTGAAAGTCAGTGGCACGACCTTCATTCCATGTGGGGTCTAGGACCTCATCGTCCCCTGCATCGTCTTCCACCCAGTCTTGATCCCTGACCTCCTGTTCAGTCTGCACACTGCAGAAAGACGCAGCAGTTGGCACCTGTGTTTCGTCATCATCAGAGACATGCTGAGGTGGTATTCCCATGTCCTCATCATCAGGAAACATAAGTGGTTGTGCGTCAGTGCATTCTATGTCTTTCACCGCTGGGGAAGGGCTAGGTGGATGCCCTTGGGAAACCCTGCCAGCGGAGTCTTCAAACAGCATAAGAGACTGCTGCATAACTTGAGGCTCAGACAGTTTCCCTGGTATGCATGGGGGTGATGTGACAGACTGATGGGCTTGGTTTTCAGGCGCCATCTGTGCGCTTTCTGCAGAAGACTGGGTGGGAGATAATGTGAATGTGCTGGATCCACTGTCGGCCACCCAATTGACTAATGCCTGTACCTGCTCAGGCCTTACCATCCTTAGAACGGCATTGGGCCCCACCATATATCGCTGTAAATTCTGGCGGCTACTGGGACCTGAGGTAGTTGGTACACTAGGACGTGTGGATGTGGCAGAACGGCCACGTCCTCTCCCAGCACCAGAGGGTCCACTAACACCACCACGACCATGTCCACGTCCGCGTCCCTTACTAGATGTTTTCCTCATTGTTATCGTTCACCACAACAACAAAAATATTATTTGGCCCAATGTATTGTATTCAAATTCAGCTGAATATAAATTTGAGGCCTAGTATTTAGGCGCTGGGTGACCGGTATAGATTTACTGACAGAATTAGACTTGGAAATGCACAGTAGCGTGTGTGTGAAGTTATTCTGAATGACCCTATATGCACCTTGAATATTATATACCCTTTTAGGGATAGATTTCAAATAGCTCTGATACAGCAGAAACCACTAAATTATGAAATTGCTAAATTGGGAATTGTATTTCAACCCAGAACAAAAAATGTGCTTTGACGGACACTAAATAACTTGCCCAGCCAGAACAGTACAGCGGTAAAGACAGATTTAGCGGGATATAAATTTGAGGCCTAGTATTTAGGCGCTGGGTGACCGGTATGGATTTACTGACAGAATTAGACTTGGAAATGCACAGTAGCGTGTGTGTGAAGTTATTCTGAATGACCCTATGTGCACCTTGAATATTATATACCCTTTTAGGGATAGATTTCAAATAGCTCTGATACAGCAGAAACCACTAAATTAGGAAATTGCTAAATTGGGAATTGTTTTTCAACCTAGAACAAAAAATGTGCTTTGACGGACACTAAATAACTTGCCCAGCCAGAACAGTACAGCGGTAAAGACAGATTTAGCGGGATATAAATTTGAGGCCTAGTATTTAGGCGCTGGGTGACCGGTATGGATTTACTGACAGAATTAGACTTGGAAATGCACAGTAGCGTGTGTGTGAAGTTATTCTGAATGACCCTATGTGCACCTTGAATATTATATACCCTTTTAGGGATAGATTTCAAATAGCTCTGATATAGCAGAAACCACTAAATTAGGAAATTGCTAAATTGGGAATTGTTTTTCAACCCAGAACAAAAAATGTGCTTTGACTGACACTAAATAACTTGCCCAGCCAGAACAGTACAGCGGTAACGACAGATTTAGCGGGATATAAATTTGAGGCCTAGTATTTAGGCGCTGGGTGACCGGTATGGATTTACTGACAGAATAAGACTTGGAAATGCACAGTAGCGTGTGTGTGAAGTTATTCTGAATGACCCTATGTGCACCTTGAATATTATATACCCTTTTAGGGATAGATTTCAAATAGCTCTGATACAGCAGAAACCACTAAATTAGGAAATTGCTAAATTGGGAATTGTTTTTCAACCTAGAACAAAAAATGTGCTTTGACGGACACTAAATAACTTGCCCAGCCAGAACAGTACAGCGGTAAAGACAGATTTAGCGGGATATAAATTTGAGGCCTAGTATTTAGGCGCTGGGTGACCGGTATGGATTTACTGACAGAATTAGACTTGGAAATGCACAGTAGCGTGTGTGTGAAGTTATTCTGAATGACCCTATGTGCACCTTGAATATTATATACCCTTTTAGGGATAGATTTCAAATAGCTCTGATACAGCAGAAACCACTAAATTAGGAAATTGCTAAATTGGGAATTGTATTTCAACCCAGAACAAAAAATGTGCTTTGACGGACACTAAATAACTTGCCCAGCCAGAACAGTACAGTGGTAAAGACAGATTTAGCGGGATATAAATTTGAGGCCTAGTATTTAGGCGCTGGGTGACCGGTATGGATTTACTGACAGAATTAGACTGGGATATGGCCAAAAAATAACCACACTATTGCTGGTTAAATGCACTTGGTGTGACAGCTTGACCAACCACACTACTGAGGGTTAAATGCACTTGGTGACAGGCGCAGCTTGCCCCTGATGTAGTATATGGCCAAAAAATGAACAGACTATTGCTGGTTAAATGCACTTGGTGTGACAGCTTGACCAACCACACTACTGAGGGTTAAATGCACTTGGTGACGGGCGCAGCTTGCCCCTGATGTAGTATATGGCCAAAAAATAAACAGACTATTGCTGGTTAAATTCACTTGGTGTGACAGCTTCACCCTGATGTAGGCTTTAGCCAAAAAACAACCACACCATTGAGGGTTAAATGCACTTGGTGACAGGCGCAGCTTGCCCCTGATGTAGTATATGGCCAAAAAATGAACAGACTATTGCTGGTTAAATGCACTTGGTGTGACAGCTTGACCAACCACACTACTGAGGGTTAAATGCACTTGGTGACGGGCGCAGCTTGCCCCTGATGTAGTATATGGCCAAAAAATGAACAGACTATTGCTGGTTAAATGCACTTGGTGTGACAGCTTGACCAACCACACTAATGAGGGTTAAATGCACTTGGTGACAGGCGCAGCTTGCCCCTGATGTAGTATATGGCCAAAAAATAAACAGACTATTGCTGGTTAAATGCACTTGGTGTGACAGCTTCACCCTGATGTAGGCTTTAGCCAAAAAACAACCACACCATTGAGGGTTAAATGCACTTGGTGACAGGCGCAGCTTGCCCCTGATGTAGTATATGGCCAAAAAATAAACAGACTATTGCTGGTTAAATGCACTTGGTGTGACAGCTTCACCCTGATGTAGGCTTTAGCCAAAAAACAACCACACCATTGAGGGTTAAATGCACTTGGTCGCAGCTTGTGCTGGCGCACCACAAGACACAAAATGGCCGCCGATCACCCCAGAAAAAAGTGACTGACAAACGGTCTGGGCAGCCTAAAAACAGTGAGCAATTGAATTTCAGCAGCTCAATGATCCACAGCTGCAGATCGATTAATCAAGTCCTTTGGAGGAGTTAATCTGCCTAATCTCGCCCTACTGTCGCAGCCGCAACCTCTCCCTACGCTAATCAGAGCAGAGTGATGCGCGGCGCTATGTGACTCCATCTTAAATAGAGGCTGGGTCACATGGTGCTCTGGCCAATCACAGCCATGCCAATAGTAGGCATGGCTGTGACGGCCTCTTGGGGCAAGTAGTATGACGCTTGTTGATTGGCTGCTTTGCAGCCTTTCAAAAAGCGCCAAGAAAGCGTCACAAAGGCGCCAAGAAAGCGACGAACACCGAACCCGAACCCGGACTTTTACGAAAATGTCCGGGTTCGGGTCCGTGTCACGGACACCCCAAAATTCGGTACGAACCCGAACTATACAGTTCGGGTTCGCTCATCCCTACTAATAAGCCCTTTTTCTTTCCCCCCCCCCCCCCCACTAATACACGACAAAAAAGAGGCTTTAGAACATATAACTGCGGCTGTGAACGGTAAATAATATATTCTTTTGCCACTAATACACGCCAAAAAGGGCTTTAATTTTCACACTTCACCACTCAATGGCTAATAAGCCCTTTTTCTTTTTCCACACTAATACACGACAAAAAAGGCTTTAGAACATACAGTACAGACCAAAAGTTTGGACACACCTTCTCATTCAAAGAGTTTTCTTTATTTTCATGACTATGAAAATTGTAGATTCACACTGAAGGCATCAAAACTATGAATTAACACATGTGAAATTATATATACAGTACAGACTAAAAGTTTGGACACACCTTCTCATTCAAAGAGTTTTCTTTATTTTCATGACTATGAAAATTGTAGATTTACACTGAAGGCATCAAAACTAAGAATTAACACATGTGGAATTATATACATAACAAAAAAAGTGTGAAACAACTGAAAATATGTCATATTCTAGGTTCTTCAAAGTAGCCACCTTTTGCTTTGATTACTGCTTTGCACACTCTTGGCATTCTCTTGATGAGCTTCAAGAGGTAGTCACCTGAAATGGTTTTCACTTCACAGGTGTGCCCTGTCAGGTTTAATAAGTGGGATATTTTGCCTTATAAATGGGGTTGGGACCATCAGTTGTGTTGTGGAGAAGTCATGTGGATACACAGCTGATAGTCCTACTGAATAGACTGTTAGAATTTGTATTATGGCAAGAAAAAAGCAGCTAAGTAAAGTAAAACGAGTGGCCATCATTACTTTAAGAAATGAAGGTCATTCCGAAAAATTGAGAAAACTTTGAAAGTGTCCCCAAGTGCAGTCACAAAAACCATCAAGCGCTACAAAGAAACTGGCTCACATGCGGACCGCCCCAGGAAATGAAAACCAAGAGTCACCTCTGCTGCGGACGATAAGTTCATCCGAGTCACCAGCCTCAGAAATCGCAGGTTAACAGCAGCTCAGATTAGAGACCAGGTCAATGTCACACAGAGTTCTAGCAGCAGACACATCTCTAGAACAACTGTTAAGAGGAGACTGTGTGAATCAGGCCTTCATGGTAGAATATCTGCTAGGAAACCACTGCTAAGGACAGGCAACAAGCAGAAGAGACTTGTTTGGGCTAAAGAACACAAGGAATGGACATTAGACCAGTGGAAATCTGTGCTTTGGTCTGATGAGTCCAAATTTGAGATCTTTGGTTCCAACCACTGTGTATTTGTGCGACGCAGAAAAGGTGAACGGATGGACTCTACATGCCTGGTTCCCACCGTGAAGCATGGAGGAGGAGGTGTGATGATGTGGGGGTGCTTTGCTGGTGACACTGTTGGGGATTTATTCAAAATTGAAGGCATACTGAACCAGCATGGCAACCACAGCATCTTGCAGCGGCATGCTATTCCATCCGGTTTGCGTTTAGTTGGACCATCATTTATTTTTTCAACAGGACAATGACCCCAAACACACCTCCAGGCTGTGTAAGGGCTATTTGACCATGAAGGAGAGTGATGGGGTGCTGCGCCAGATGACCTGGCCTCCACAGTCACCGGACCTGAACCCAATCGAGACGGTTTGGGGTGAGCTGGACCGCAGAGTGAAGGCAAAAGGGCCAACAAGTGCTAAGCATCTCTGGGAACTCCTTCAAGACTGTTGGAAGACCATTTCAGGTGACTACCTCTTGAAGCTCATCAAGAGATGCCAAGAGTGTGCAAAGCAGTAATTAAAGCAAAAGGTGGCTACTTTGAAGAACCTAGAATATGACATGTTTCCGTTGTTTCACACTTTTTTGTTATGTATATAATTCCACGTGTTAATTCATAGTTTTGATGCCTTCAGTGTGAATCTACAATTTTCATAGTCATGAAAATAAAGAAAACTCTTTGAATGAGAAGGTGTGTCCAAACTTTTGGTCTGTACTGTATATATAACCCACCGCACAAGGGCTAATAAGACCCCAATAACAAGAACGGTTTGCTGGAATTACAGAAGTATTGCAAACCTGGAATGAGCAGCAGTATAATGTCAATTTGGATCCGCAGTCAGTGCAGCAAGGTGTAATAGGATTGTTCCTATTACCCAGGCTGTACACTCCCCTATTGAACCCTGTTCTGCTTCAATACTGTAGAATAATTCCTCCCTATCCTATCCCTATCCCCCCCCCCCCCATTGGTCGAAGCTCTGTTCTCCTGTCTTTCTCCGTTGAGGAGGAAGATCTAGACTTTAGATGACCCCAGCTCTATTGCATTCTATTAATTATAATTACAGTGGCTTTAGCCCTCCAGACTGACATATGCTATAGCACAAAGGGGGAGATTTTCTAAATTGCTTTAGATTTTCTTTAAAATGCAGCAGAATTTTGGTTCAGTTTGACCCAACAAACAATTTCATGCCTTGCACCAAATTTATTAAATGTGCTAGACCCTTTTTTCTGACAAGGGTTGTGGCTTAGTAGGAAGGGTGTGGTCAGACAGAAAGAGTGTGGCTTAGGATGCGCTAATGTGTGCCAAAAATGCCCAATTAATAGGAGCTATAAATTTAGACTAGTCGGTATGACATGTGGCAGATTTATCTTTATAAATAAGCCACTGTTGTGCATTTTTAGACCCCAAAAGGTGTTCTTCTTGTTGAAGAGCTATGTTTTTGTATCCATAGGACAAGTCATCTATAGACCATCTTGACCAACTAAATTTGCACACAGAGAAAGAATGTCTCCCTTTTAAAGAGTACCCCACGGATGTAACAGAAGGAAAATCACAATCAGTATCAAGCCATAAGGATTTATCTATGAGTTCGGAGGGAAAGGCATCTGCTGTATCCTTGGCAGAAAGCTTGCCTGAAAACCAGAGAAAAAGCCAAAGCATACTAATGGAAACAGAGGTAATAAGTCATGTCATAAGTGATGTTGTATATATAAGTATTGTATTACATTGCTGGATTATGATAAGCATGGTAACATCAGTCACCAGTACGGGGCTAATATTTCAACATCATATGAACACCTCAACTCCTATATGGTAATAGCTGGGATATAGTATTATAGTATCACCATTTTACAGTAAAAGTAACCTATATATAAAGTGATATAGATTAATTTACTTATCCTTACAGCCTGTACTATTCTCCAGCGCTCCACTCACTCCCAGGACAAAATCCCCCAGTATTCCTAGTTGGCACAGAAGCTATTCTGGTGTTTTAAATTCTAGGGAATGTCTTTATACCAAGGGCACCAAACAGTAATCTAGGAATATGTCTGTGAAGGTTCTCATTTATCCAGGTCATGGTATATCTGTAAAGAATAAATCAAGGCAACTGGACTTACTGTAGATTTCTTGAAAACGTTTCACTCGTTCTTCCAACGAGCTTTCTCAATTCTGAGTGACTGTACAAAAATTCTGGGAATAAATATGTAGGATAATGGAATCAACACCTTTGACCCCATGCTGGGTATAATGACCTTTGACCCCATGCTGGGTATAATTAACAGATGTTGATTCAGTTACATATTTATTCCCAGAGAATTCTTGTACAGTCACTCAGAATTGAGAAAGCTCGTTGGAAGAACGAGTGAAACGTTTTCAAGAAATCTACAGTAAGTCCAGTTGCCTTGATTTATTCTTTACAGATATAGTAATCTAGGAAAAACTAACCGCCCCTCTCCCCGCAACAGAGGGGCTCAGTTGCTGACTATTTCCAATATCAACCAGAGAACACTGTATTCATTTGCAATCAGATTTTAATTGATGACATCACATCAAAAGAAGATGAAGAAGAATCTAATTTGCCCATGGATCAACCTGAAGACAACAGTCAGCTTATCCAGAAACTAAAGGAAGACATGGAGATCATAAGGAAGGACTATGAGATGTCAAAAGGTAATAAAATGTCTGCGATAACGCCACCCAAAAGTAGAATAGGCTTTCTTCTTCTGTCTCGCTAAATATAATGTTGGACCTGGCCAGAGATTGCTACCATAATACTGTTCAAGAAAATTCTGATGGGCTGTAGAAGGAGATTAGAAAAACGTCTCCAGCTCCTGTCCATTCACTTCAGTGCAGCCAGTGATTTGCTAAGCTGGCCATGCACATAAGAGGTAAGTTGGCTGAAGAGGAATTGATTATTTTGGATTTCAACATGTAATAAGAAATAAACATGCCCCCTCAGTAGACAGCATCAAGGGCGGACACAGACAGGACAGGTCCCCCCACACAACACCAGTATATGGGCTCCATGCTCTCAAATCGCCCATTATAGAGCACTTCATGATGTATCTCTAGGACTACCCTTACTGATCATTTGTTTTCAGCACTAAAACTAAAAGAGGCGGAAGCAGAAGGCTCTGTCCACTGTACAGTGGCCGCGCCAATCTACTTTAGTTCAGCTCCCCTTAAAGTGAACAGGAGTTGTAATGCATCATTGCCACTACACTGTGGACGGAGCCTTCTGCTTCCAGCTCCATCTACTGTTTAGTGTTCGGTACCAGTGGCTGCTGATGACAGCTGATTGGTAGGGGTGAGAGTGTCAGACCCCACTGATATGATTTTGATGATCTATCTGGTTGATAGGTCATCCATATCAAAAAGATGTAATACCCCTTAAAGGTCACAGTGGTTCCTCTACCTCCTGTCCACTTATGCATGGTGGACAGCATGGTTATGTCTCACATACCACTCTTTCAATGGATCCTTCATTTCTCTCAAAGGCCAAGGGAAGCACCAGGAAGAAAAAAAAACAAGTGGTATATATGATAACACTGTTGGACCATTGACTATAGAATGAGTTTTAGAAAAATTCTAGCCTCTATGAATCTAGTATATTCTGAAAGTGCTTAACACTCTCGATTTGGATTATATATTTTGTTATCATGACACTACATGGTTTCTTGTACATAATCAGCAGTACATTCATTAGGGGAGATCAGGCGTCTCATACAGTATTTATCCCCTGCACACTGGAGTGAGATGGGCCTAATCTCTTATGAGGCACATGGCTCTTAAACCGTTAGTGACTTCCTATGCGCCTTTTTACAGCGGCCTAGTCTGTGCTGCATAGGAACAGGAGCCCGGTTCTCACATGAAAGACGGACTCCTGCTCTAATGGTCTAGATTGGCAGAATACAGGGCGTTTAACCCCTTAGATACTGCAGTCACCGACCATGGCATCTAAGTGGCTTAGCAAGAGAGGACACCTTACGTTACCAATCAAGATTGCAGTGTGCCGAAGTCTTGAGTATGACAGGCCTGCCCTGAGTGATTGCCTATCAGTATCGTACTGATAGTATAATACTCTGTACCGCATAAGCAGTACAGTGTATAATAGAAGCGATCAGAAGATCACATGTCAACGTCCCCTTGTGGGACTAATAACTTGTAAAAATAAATGTTAAGTAAAGGATTATTAAATTTAACAAAAATCTGAATTTAAAAAATATAAATTTTTCCATAAAAAAATACTTTTCAATGAAAAATAATTGCAAAAATAAAATCTCCTCCACGTATTTGGTATTGCGATGTCCTTAAGGGCATTACACAATTATTGCGTGATTTACCCTACACAGTGACTGCTGTAGAAAAAAAAAAGTCATGTTACGTATGCCGAAATTTGAATGCTCTGACAATATGGCTGTCTTTCCCCTCCCCCTCCTAGAAACAGTTAATAAAAAGTAATTATTAAGTTATATGTATACCAAAATGGTGCTATTAAAAACTACAACTTGTCATGCAAAAAATAAGCCCTCATATGGCTACATCGATGGAAAAAAATAAAAAACGTTATAGCTCTTGGAATGTAACTATAAAAACTTGAAAATAATTGCTTGGTCACTAAGGACCAAAACAGGCTGGTCACTAAGGGGTTAATAAAGTAGCTGCATCTCTGGCCCTCCAGGCACCAAAAGTCATGCCAGTTATGTGCTGGTGTACTTTTGAGTCATAATTTACAAAGGTTTCTGGCATAAATTATAGTAAATTTACTCAAAAGTGATGCAAGGGGCACACAATGGTAAAAAGTAGCAAATTTTTGCATGAAACAGATTTTGTTTTCATAAATTCATCTTGAAGCTCTTGAGCCCTGAAGCAAAATTTGTATCAGTGCCCCATGACACTAAGGCCCTGGTCAGGTTGTACCTACTGCACCTTCACCCTCCAAATGCAATTTTCTGCATATCTCTGCGTATCTCTCTATTTTCAGGAGTCATTTCCTCCCTGCAGAAGACGGTTTCATCTCACGAGTCCAAACTGAGGAAATCGGCCTCTGAAAAAGAAGCTTTACAGACAGAACTGAGGGAGAGAGAGATTCAGATACAAGCCATGTCCAAGAAGGTACAGGCACCTGTAAAGACTGTAAACTGGCCCGGGCACTCCATGTAGTCTTCAACATTGAGTCCTGTAGAGCCACATGTCATGTAATCATTCATGATACAGTCACTCCACCATTGTTCTCAACACAATGCCAATCATTAACTAGAATTATCTGCATCGGTTTCGCCTGCTTGGTGGCTGAAAATCAGACACTTCATTGTGTTGTTTGTATATTCTGTATTGTGATATGCATTCAACTTTTAGTCTAGATCCCCACGGGTGACAGCGCTCAACAAAGACATACTGTAGGTCATGCATCTTTTGCCCCAGCATGCCACATTTCGTAGTTATAGGGATTAGATGAGAATTTCGTAGTTATAGGCAGCTTAGATGAGAATTCATCATCATATATCACCCATCAACAGTCCCTTCCAACTCAACTTTAAACATTGGCAGGTTGTCCATTGCTCTAGAATCCTAGTACATTTCCAAGGATGCCACCACAAGTCTGACTTGGCCATGGCATAAGATGGTCGCCATAGATGCACTGTATATGGCATATTGATGTCTGACATTAACAGATCTGAAAAAAGTGCTCATTTCATGACTAATGTAATATAATAGGTTTCATAACTCAAACGAATTGTCTAATTCAGAAAACCCATTTTCATATATCGCACTAGGATAATCTGACTTGATTGAGGGGCAGGCTCGGACTAGCCCACAGGGGTACAGGGGAATCCCTTGGTGGGCCCCTAGTCTCCCACCCCCTGCACAAGTGGCACATAACACATTAGATTTACTGCACTACATACATATATTATATATTTAATGTACAGCATCTCATCCAGCCAGTGGCGTAGTGTGTGTGTGTGTGGGGGGGGGGGGGGGGGTGTTGCCCGGGGAGCAAAATTGCAGGGGGTGCCAGGCAGCAGGAATTTCAATGTGGGCCATGGGAGCTTATGTCTCCCTTCCCCTCCTTTCAGCCTCATAGGCTTCAGGCTAGGGACCTGAAGCCTATCAGGCAGTAGAGCGGTGCAGGAGATTTCGATTACCTCGTCATGACCTCCTGCGCCGGGTCTCGCAAGATGACGTGATTACACGGCGCAGGAGGTCACGGTGATGTGTTTGTGACCGCCTGCACCGGGACGCTTAAAGACGGGCCAGAAACGGTGACGGAGTAAGGAAGAGAGGTAAGTATTTATTTATTGTTTTAATAGGCAAGCCATGGACTGGGGGGGCACTATGGGGGTGGAAGACATTATAAAAGGAGGCAATCATATATGGAAAGGATGGGGGTGGGGGACATTATAAAAGGAGGCAATCATATATGGAAAGGATGGGGGTGGGGGACATTATAAAAGGAGGCAATCATATATGGAAAGGATGGGGGCCATGGACTGGGGGCACTATGGGGGTGGGGGACATTATAAAAAGAGGCAATCATATATGGAAAGGATAGGGGCCATGGACTGGGGGCACTATGGGGGTGGGGGACATTATAAAAAGAGGCAATCATATATGGAAAGGATGGGGGCCATGGACTGGGGGCACTATGGGGGTGGGGGACATTATAAAAGGAGGCAATCATATATGGAAAGGATGGGGGCCATGGACTGGGGGTACTATGGGGCTGAGGGACATTATAATAGGAGGCAATGATATATGAAAAGGATGGAGGCCATGGACTGGGGGCACTATGGGGGTGGGGGGCATTATAAAAGGAGACTGTCATATATTTAAAGGATGGGGGCCATGGACTGGGGGTACCATGGGGGTGGGAGACATTATACAAAGGAGGCAATCATATATGAAAAGGATGGGGGCCATTATTACAATAATAATACAGAGGGGGCCATAATTATTACATTAATACAGAGGGGCCATTGTATATTAAAATAATACAGAGAGCATTATACATATGGGCACTACAGGGGGAGGTTAGGTATTTTATCTAGTGGCACTACAGAGGGTCATTGTAACTACATGGGGCACTGCAGCGGGTATTTATAAATACTTGAACCACTATAGGAGGTATTATAACTACTGCAGACAGTATAGGGGACTTTATTACTACTGCATGCTCTTATAGGGGTATCTTATAGAGGGGTCTTGTTTACTGTTAGGGGCATTATTATTGAGCACATATTAATCGGGATACTATTGGTACTGTGGGGCAGTGTTCCTCAACTCCAGTCCTCAGGGCCTACCTGCCGGTCATGATTTGAGAGTATCCCACAGAATGAATACCTGTGGTAAGTCCTGATGCACTGACCCTAATTGTATCATCTGCTCAATACTAAGGAAATCATGAGCACATGACCGGCAGGTGGTCCCTGAGGACTGGAGTTGAGGAACCCTGCTGTAGGGAGCACTAGTACTATTAAGGACAGTTTGGGAGCATATTATTATGGGGGACTATTTGAATGGAACTAGCTCAGTTTTGGAGGTAGCAGCAGGATGACAGTGTTTAGGCACCAGGAAGGGGAGGATGTTAGTAAAGTGAGGAATCTAAAAAAAAAATCTGTGAAACTCTGCAGAGACGAGACGCGGCTGAAAGAAGGTGTCATGGCGGTCTAATCTCCGAATGAAGACATTGAGGAAAGTGTACATCACAGGAGATGTCACTGGATATAAGAGGTATGTGCTGCTGTATTTTCACGGTAGGGTTGGGGGGAGGGGGTATATAGAATTTGGCCCACACTGCCTCAGCCCGGCCCCAGACTTGAGGTCACACTGTGTGTGTTCTGAATTCCGGGCCTCACACCCATCTACAACATTATCTGTACTCAGAGAGCTATCACTGTGTTATCTGTGGTGTTACATAGGACTGCAAGTGACATCTACTACATTATCTGTAAAAGGGGCGTGGCCACAGGCGGGGGGCACAAAACTTGGTTCAACCCACGCTACGCCACTGCATCCAGCCGATGTTCATATAAAAAACTTGTTCGATTATTTATTATATTTGAATATATCCGTATGGTGGGCCCCCAAAATAAATTTTACTGGCGGGCCCTAGGTACCCCAGTCCGACACCGTTGAGGGGATATTCTGTTCAGGATCCCCATCTCTTGGCCACCATGGAGATCAGTTACAAAGAGTGTCTTCCACTCTGGAGGACCTGTCATGTCCTGCATTACACAAACAATCCATTGAGTTGACTTGATATTAGGTCCATTCACACGTCCGTGTGTGTTTTGCGGATTCGCAAAACACGGACATCAGCAATGTGCGGTCTGCATTTTGCGGACCGCACATCGCCGGCACTTAATAGAAAATGCCTAATCTTGTCTGCAATTGGGGACAAGAATAGGACATGTTCTATTTTTTGGGGGATCGGAATTGCGGACCCGGAAGTGCGGGTCCGCTTTACGGATCCGGGCAGCACATCGTGTGGACCCATAGAAATGAATAGGTCCGCTATTCTGTTACGCAAAATGTGGAACAGAATTGCGACGTGTGAATGGACCCATTGTGTAATGCTTAATTTCCCCTGTGGTGACGCTGCAGGGAAACTGAACACTTACTGCCAGGCAGCCTACAGATTCTCATATCTACAGTAAAGGTTTCCGGAAGGCTGTTTCAGCAGAGGACCAGTCTGATGGAGTTCACCGTGTCCGGCATAGCCTGCACCGTTTTTTATCCAGCCACAACCTGGTGCTTGTGCTGGAAGCTGGTCGATTCCCCCCCAGATCCCATTATAGTCAATGGGTCCCGACTATGCACGGCCCTATTCAGCCTTGCCGGATATGGTGAATTCTAGATACATTTACTGCAGATGTGAAAGTAAGCCTTATTAGGGTCAATAGACCCTATGAAAAAATAGACGCTGTCCAAACTTCTTTATTCCTAAAGTAACTCGGAATGCTGCATATAGCGTCAGTTTGCCCACAGCCACCATCTAAAATATGGATGCCCATTTTTTTTTGTGCCTTTTAAAGTGCTCTGCTTGATAGAAGGGTGGTTAAGTTTGGGCGGCTGCCAGCAAAAGGTTATACCACTTATTCTCTACACTCCTGTGTGTTTAATGGGGTTCACATTAAGGGCCCTCATCTATAAACCAGAATGTAGAGCGGTTACAAGGAGCATCTCCTCTTATTGCACCAGCATCCCAGTAATAATGGGCACTGTGCCATTTGTCTTGCAGTGGCACTGCTGGTGAATTGATTACTTGATGCCAGGTTTCACCACAGATAACTGCTGGTCACTGTAAGTCCCTGCTTCGGAGTGGCCTTCTAACAAAATGGGATTGTGCAATTGGGGGGGAAGGGGTATCAAGCTCTTCACTCCAGAATACTGGTTTCAAAACGTTGCAAAATAGAGCATTTGTAACTTTTCGGACATTTAGCATTTTTTTTACACCATTCACTGCAGTTTGGGAGTGTGAGTAGACTGTTTTAACCACTTCACATCTGGGCCATTTGCCCCCTTCCTGACCAGGCCTAATTTAGCAAATCTGACATATCTCACTTTATGTGGTAATAACTTTGGAACGCCTTTACTTATCCAAGCCATTCAGAGATTGTTTTCTTGTAACACACTGTACTTCATGATAGTCACAAATTTGAGTCAATATATTTCACCTTTATTTATGAAAAAATCCCAAATTTACCCCCAAATTTTTAAAATTAGCAATTTTCTAAATTTCTATTTTTCTGCTTTTAAAACAGAAAGTGATACCTCATAAAATATTTATTACTTAACATTCCCCATATGTCTACTTTATGTTGGCATCATTTTGGAAATGTCATTTAATTTTTATAGGACGTTAGAAGGCTTAGAATTTTAGAAGCAATTCTTAAACTTTTTAAGAAAATTGCCAAAACCCACTTTTTAAGGACCAGTTCAGGTCTGAAGTCACTTTGTGGGGCTTACATAGTGGAAACCCCCCCATAAATGACCCCATTGTAGAAACTGCACCCCTCAAGTTACTCAAAACTGATTTTATAAACTTTGTTAACCCTTAACATGTATAGCTTGGCAGAAACACGAGACAGAGGGAATATGATAGAAACGTTTAAATACATAAAGGGAATCAACAAGGTAAAAGAGGAGAGAATATTTAAAAGAGGAAAAACTGCTACAAGAGGACATAGTTTTAAATTAGAGGGGCAAAGTTTTAAAAGTAATATCAGGAAGTATTACTTTACTGAGAGAGTAGTGGATGCATGGAATAGCCTTCCTGCAGAAGTGGTAGCTGCAAATACAGTGGAGGAGTGTAAGCATGCATGGGATAGGCATAAGGCCATCCTTCATATAAGATAGGGCCAGGGGCTATCCATAGTATTCAGTATATTGGGCAGACTAGATGGGGCAAATGGTTCTTATCTGCCGACACATTCTATGTTTCTATGTTTAGGCGTTACACAAGAATTAAAGGAAAAGGGAGATAACATTTTTAAATTTCACTTTTTGGGCAGATTTTCCATTTTAATCCATTTTTTTCTTTAACAAATCGAGGGTTAACAGCCAAACAAAACTCAATATTTATTACCCTGATTCTGTGGTTTACAGAAACACCCCACATGTGGTCATAAACTGATGTAAGGGCACACGGCAGGGCGCAGAAGAAAAGGAGCGCCACATGGTTTTTAGAAGGCAGATTTTGCTGAACTGGTTTTTAGATGCCATGTCCCATTTGAAGCCCCCCTGATGCACCCTTACAGTAAAAAATCCCCCCAAAAAGTGACCCCATTTTGGAAACTAGGGGATAAGGTGCCAGTTTTATTGGTACTATTTTGGGGTACATATGATTTTTTGATCATTCATTATAACACTTTATGGGGCAAGGTGACCAGAAAATTGGTTGTTTTTATTTATTTATTTTTACAGCGTTCACCTGAGGGGTTAGGTCATGTGACATTTTTATACAACAGATCGTTACGGACGTGGTGATACCTAATATGTATACTTTTTCTTATTTATTTAAGTTTTACACAATAATAGCATTTTTGAAACAAAAAAGGATGTTTTAATGTGTCCATGTTCTGAGAGCTATATATATTTTTTTTTTTGAGCGATTTTCTTATGTAGAGGCTAATTTTTTGCAGGATGAGGTGACGCCTTTTTGATCACTTGGTGTTGCACTTTTTGTGCTGTAAGGTGACAAAAAAGGCTTTTTTTGACACCGTTTTTATTTTTACGGTGTTCATCCGAGGGGTTAGGTTATGTGATATTTTTATAGAGCTGGTTGTTACTGATGCGGCGATGCCTAATATGTATACTTTTATTTATTTATTTCACTTTAACACAATAATAGCATTTTTGAAGCAAAAAAATTATGTTTTAATGTGTCCAACTTTTTGCGGGATGAGGTGACGGTTTTATTGGTTCCATTTTGTGGGACATACGCCTTTTTGATCACTTGGTGTTGCACTTTTTGTGATGTAAGGTGACAAAAATTGCTTTTTTTTACACTCTTTATTTTTTTTTTTATGGTGTTTATCGGACTGGGTGGATCATGTGATATATTTATAGAGCTAACCGTCACAGACGCGACAATACGAAATATGTCTATTTTATAAAAAAAATTATATTTTAAACTTTTTTTTTATTCCTTACTTGGGGAATTTTTCTTTTTTACATGTGAAACTTTTTATTTTATTTTAACACTTTTTTTTTTATTTTACACTTTGCGTCCCCCATAAGGTCATACAAGACCTCTGGGGGACATTTAACTTAACTTTTTTTTTTTTTTCACTATTGATTTCTCCTGTAACTGGGGCTGACATAGTAGCCCCAGTTACAGGGGAAATACACTCCCCAGAGAGGCTGTACCTCGCAATACAGGGCTGTACAGCCTCAGTGCAGGACTGATCGAGGTCTGTGAAAGACGCGACAACTCCTGCACTCTGAATGGACATTCAGAAACGTCCATTCAGAGATAGAGATCCACCTCCCGGATGTTCATAGTCAACGGGCGTACGGGAGTTGGTTAAAGGGCTTCTGTCAGCAGATTTGTACCTATGACACTGACTGACCTGTTACATGTGCACTTGGCAGCTGAAGGCATCTGTGTTGGTGCCATGTTCAAATGTGGCCGCATTACTGAGAAAATGATATTTTAATATATGCAAATAAGGCCTCTAGAAGCAATGGGGGCTTTGCCATTACACCTATAGGCCCAGCTCTCTCTCTGCATCTGCTGCGTCCTCTCCACTTTGATTGACAGGGCCAAGCAGTGAAAACATCATTACGACTAGTCCTGTCAATCAAAGTGCAGTGCATGTGGCAGTTGCAGAGCCTCATTTGCATACATTAAAACTTAATTTTTCTCAGCAATGCGGGCACATATGAACATGGGACCAGATGCCTTCAGATGCCAAGTGCACATGTAATAGGTCTGCCAGTGTCATAGGTATAATTTGCTGACAAATTTATCAACTGTGGCATAGAAAATGGGGTAACATCTAAAGACAGAAGTGTTAGACTTAAATGAAGTTGACAGAGTGGGTGCAGCCAATAGCAGGCCACGGCGGTGACCTGCCCCTTGAGTCTGACCTGCACCACGTGACGCAAAGGGGCAGGTCACCACCGAGGCCTGCTGTTGGCTGCACCTCCTCTGTCAATGGATAAACCCTTTATGATGCACGTTATTTGTCAAACATCATGCAACATTTGATATAGTTGGCTCAAACTACAGCAACACAGAATCTTGCAAAACTAACTTAACAAATTCCCCTCATAATAAATCTCCCCAATGTGTTCTACAAACATACAAGGTCCATGGACAATTAGGTACAGTGGATATAAAAAGTCTACATACCCCTGTTAAAATGTCAGGTTTCTGTGAACCTTTTTCCACCTTTAATGTGACCTATAAACTGTACCACTAAATTGAAAAACAAACTGAAATCTTTTAGGTAGAGGGAAGAAAAAATATAAAAATAAAATAACGTGGTTGCATAAGTGTGCACACCCTTAAACTAATACTTTGTTGAAGCACCTTTATATTTTATTACAGCACTCAGTCTTTTTGGGTATGAGTCTATCAGCATGGCACATTTTGACTTGGCAAGATTTGCCCACTCTTCTTTGCAAAAACACTCAAAATCTGTCAGATTGCGAGGGAATCTCCTGTGCACAGCCCTCTTCGGGTCACCCCACAGATTTTCAATCAGATTTAGGTCTGAGCTCTGGCTGGGCCAATTCCAAAACTTTAATCTTCTTCTGGTGAAGCCATTCCTTTGTTGATTTCGATGTATGCTTTGGGTCGTTGTCATGCTGAAAGATGAAGTTCCTCTTCATGTTCAGCTTTCTAGCAGAAGCCTGAAGGTTTTGTGCCAATATTGACTGTATTTGGAACTGTTCATAATTCCCTCTAGCTTAACTAAGGCCCCAGTTCCAGCTGAAGAAAACCAGCCCCTTGGCATGATGCTGCCACCACCATGCTTCACTGTGGGTATGGTGTTCGTTTGGTGATGTGCAGTGTTGTTTTTGTGCCAAACATTTTTGGAATTATGGCCAAAAAGTTCAACCTTGGTTTCATCAGACCATAACACCTTTTCCCACATGCTTTTGGGAGACTTCAGACGTGTTTTTGCAAAATGTAGCCTGGCTTGGATGTTTTTCTTCGCAAGAAAAGGCTTTCGTCTTGCCACTCTACCCCATAGCCCAGACATATGAAGAATATAGGAGATTGTTGTCACATGGACCACACAGACAATACTTGCCAGATATTCCTGCAGCTTCTTTAATGTTGCTGTAGGCCTCTTGGTAGCCTCCCAGACCAGTTTTCTTCTCGTCTTTTAATCAACTTTGGAGGGACGTCCAGTTCTAGGTGATGTTACAGTTGTGCCATATTTTCTCTACTTGATAATGACGACTGTCTTCACTGTGTTCCATGGTATATCTAATGCCTTGGAAATTATTTTGTACCCTTCTCCTGACTGATACCTTTTAACAATGAGATCCCTCTGATGCTTTGGAAACTCTCTGTGGACCATGGCTTTTGCTGTGGGATGTCACTAAGAAAATTTCAGGAAAGACCAACTAGAGCAGCTGAACTTTATTTGGGGTTAATCAGAGGCACTTTACATGATGGCAGGTGTATGCTGACTCTTATTTAACATGATTTTGAATGTGATTGCTTAATTCTGAACACAGCTACATCCCCAGTTATAAGAGGGTGTGCACACTTATGCAACCACATTTTTTTTATTTTCCCGCCAGCTAAAATATTCCAGTTTGTTTTTCAATTGAGTTGTACAGTTTATAGGTCACATTAAAGGTGGAAAATGTTCTGAAATGATTTATCTTTGTCTCATTTTTTTCCACTGTATGTATATTTCTGTAATCATAGTTTTGTTACATTACATGGAAGAGGGCTTGTCTACCCCCACATGGTTTCAGTATTATGATCCTGCATAGACCCCCATAGTTTCCTAATCTATACTGACATGGTGTAAGCATTTCCATGGCTTTTTAATGTATCTTTATGTTCTTATTTAAGTTTTCAAGTTTGCGAGAAGAAAGAAAACATGAAGAGATGATGGCTTCCTTGGAACAGGAGAACTGCAGTCTTAGAGAGGTATCATGTATGATGTGCAGGAAGTGGGGGTCTCTAACTTCATCTCACTAATTATTCTTTCCATAAAGGGGTTCCTTTGTACTTAAAGGGGTTGTCCACAATCCCTAATGAACTGATTTTTGGTGGGGATCCTAACAGTCCCTTGTAAGTGGGCCACACGTTTAATAAATGCAGAGAAGATAAACTATTACATGTAGTGTATGGTCCTTCATAACAGGACAGGAGAATATACGAACCTGAAGTGTCCTAATAACAGGCAAGATCTAAGACTAGAAGCCTTGGTACCAAGTTTGACATCGATATCAGGACGGTGTAGCCTAGTTCTGAATATACATTACATTGCAGATGATATGTGAACTCAAATCCGAGGTGATGAGGAGGAACGAAATGATTGCCGAATTAAAGAGTGAAGTTCAAAGACTGCAGAAAGAGATAAGCAAATATCAGACAGAAGTGAAGAAGCAAGAGGGGGAGACAAGTCAGATCAAGAGCAAGGCAGAGGACTTGGCTTCTTCTGAGCAACATGTCAAGGTGGCTTTGGAGACGTTGCACACCAAGGTAAAAGTCATCATCTATCATTTTGACATGTAGAGCTTCATATTAGAAGTAGGTCATCTCACCATGAACCTTGGTGTAGAATGTAACTTTCTCAACCTAGAGGAAATATAGAAGATGCAGTGGAGGGGCCATGTTGGCAACATTGTGTCATGTACTTGGTTCCAATCATGTTCCTTCTTTCTGCACTAATACGCAAGATTGTAGTAAATGCAAATGTGTTTGACATGGGCTGACAGAAAATGGTCACAAATTATGGGATTCCAAGAGCTACAGTCAGGTCCATAAATATTGGGACATCAACACAATTATAACATTTTTGGCTCTATACACCACCACAATGAATTTGAAATGAAACGGACAAGATGTGCTTTAACTGCAGACTGTCAGCTTTAATTTGAGGGTATTTACATCCAAATCGGGTGAACGGTGTAGGTATTACAACAGTTTGCATATGGACCTGACTGTACAATGTGCTATTTTATTGTGGAGCCCTGCCACCTGCAGTGTATGGCAAATTTCAGTGAGACCCAGGCTATTAATATGAACAAACGGCTTCCCCAATCTCAGCAAGGGAAAGCCATTCAGACCTTGGGAATACAGCACTCCTGAGGAAAGCAACCTCAGATACCATGGCATCTGGGGGTTAAATGTCTGAGATCGGCGTTATAGCATAGCTACATTTTTAAAGACCGGACAGAGGAGGTCCAGGAGGTGTTAAACAATAGGTAATTTTCTGATGACACATTTCCTTTAATAAATGTAGGGTCACCATGGGCTTGGCATTATTTCGGTCTCTCGTCCCGCAGCTTCAGAGGAGCAGTGCATGCGCTATGCCTGCAGTGAGTCCAATGCCCTCTGCAGGAAAGGCAGAGCACAGGCTCAGGCAGAATCTCGTTCTACACCTGCGTGAGTTTTCAGTGAGACACAAGCTGACGTGGGTGTAGTTGAAGCGAAATAGTAATGTCTAAGAAGAGAGGTGGATTGGAAAGCCCAAGGGAAGGTAATGCGAGAGATGAAGAGGATTCTTGCAAGAGACGGGCTTGGGCACTTGGAGGAGGCGGTCCTGGGCTCTTGAAACCATTGTCTTGCCAGGCACTTTGAACCTTATTTGCATACAGAATAAAGTATATTTTCTGTTTGAAAGTACAGATAAAGCTAAACAAGGTATGGTTAGAATGATGTTAGATGGATATACATTGCACTGGCATTGCTTACAGATTGAAGAAGCTGACAGAATTCCTTTAAGATATGGAGGAGAGGACTGAAGAGGTGAGACTTGGGCTACAGCACAGTCTCATCAGTCAGTATGCTTCCTGGTCATACAGGAGAATACAGGACCACGGATCTCTTACATAAAGAGATGTCTCCTCTGATGTAGATGTTCTCTTTGTCCATTCTTCTCTATTCAAGCCAAACCACCATGACAGCACTCACTCACTTCTTACATTCAGTAGCTCATCATGTAGATGTTCTCTTTCCCCATCTTCTCCATTCGGTCAAGACTGTCCTGATAACTTCTTTCAGCCATGTCTTGTCCTCACTTTTCCATCATCTTCCGCACCTTATCAACACCAACTGCCCTCCTGGGTCCCCAACTGTGTCACCCTGCTGCAACCCCTCAATACTGTGTCCACTGTGCTCTCCAATCCCCTCAAATACTATACTGCTGAAAAAATAGTGCCCCAGTAGTAATAATGCCCATAAAATGCCTCTATGAATAATAGTGCCTATATAGCGAACCCAGTAATAATAATGCCCCTCAGTGGTCTAATAGTAATTACGAGCTAGGCCATCGCACAACCGTTTTCAGAACCATTGCAGTGTATTGTTCTATTCACGCACCCATTCTTTTAATAGGCCATTATAAGCAGCTGTCAAATATAGGACTTGTCCTAATTTATTAGTTTTTATGGACCTTCAGCCCCCATACAAAGGGGCTGTTTTTAATGGCTGTTTTTAAGGAAAGGCATTTGTATAAAAAGGACAGTAAAAAATGGGCTATTTTGTCGTTTCTAACAACCTTTTGAATGTGTATGTAACCCTAAGTTTACTTACCGGTCAGTTATTTATTCATAATATTCACTATGAAGATGTGTGGGCAGCAGAGGTGTAACATGAAGCTCACGGACCCTAATTCACATAGCCCTCCACCTACCATGTGCCATTTATACAGGGTGGGCGATTTATATGGATACACCTTGATAAAATGGGAATGGTTGGTGATATTAACTTCCTGTTTGTGGCACATTAGTATATGTGAGGGGGGAAACTTTTCAAGATGGGTGGTGACCATGGCAGCCATTTTGAAGTCAGCCATTTTGAATCCAACTTTTGTTTTTTCAATAGGAAGAGGGTCATGTGACACATCAAACTTATTGGGAATTTCACAAGAAAAACAATGGTGTGCTTGGTTTTAATGTAACTTTATTCTTGCATGAGTTATTTACAAGTTTCTGACCACTTATAAAATGTGTTCAATGTGCTGCCCATTGTGTTGGATTGTCAATGCAACCCTCTTCTGCCACTCTTCACACACTGATAGCAACACCGCAGGAGAAATGCTAGCACAGGCTTCCAGTATCCGTAGTTTCAGCATATGCTGTGAAGATACGAGATGTGCAGCACCTGAAACTACGGATACTGGAAGCCTGTGCTACCATTTCTCCTGCGGGGAAACACAATGGGCAGCACATTGAACACATTTTATAAGTGGTCAAAAACTTGTAAATAACTCATGGAAGAATAAAGTTACGTTAAAACCAAGCACACCATTGTTTTTCTTGTGAAATTCCCAATAAGTTTGATGTGTCACATGACCCTCTTCCTATTGAAAAAACAAAAGTTGGATTCAAAATGGCCTACTTCAAAATGGCCGCCATGGTCACCACCCATCTTGAAAAGTTTCCCCCCTCACATATACTAATGTGCCACAAACAGGAAGTTAATATCATCAACCATTCCCATTTTATTAAGGTGTATCCATATAAATCGCCCACCCTGTAGTAATGGTGTCTTCTAATGTGGCAGAGGGACCCTATTAGACTACTACGTCTATAACCCCTATAGGTATGCCCAGGGGTGGGATTAAAATGGCGGCGGACGTGCGGCGTCACGACACGTTTACATATACATACACCATATATATGCAACACACATACACATAAATACACCATATACATGGTACACATACATACAGTGCCTTGCAAAAGTATTCACCTCCCTTGACTTTCTTCGTATTTTGTTACATTACAGCCTTAAGTTTAATGTTTTGTTAATCAGATTTGTTTGTGATGGATCAGAACACAATAGTCTAAGTTGGTGAAGTGAAATGAGAAAAATATACAGGTCCTTCTAGAAAAATTAGCATATTGTGATAAAGTTCATTATTTTCTGTAATGTACTGATAAACATTAGACTTTCATATATTTTAGATTCATTACACACAACTGAAGTAGTTCAAGCCTTTTATTGTTTTAATATTGATGATTTTGGCATACAGCTCATGAAAACCCAAATTTCCTATCTAAAAAAATTAGCATATTTCATCCGACCAATAAAAGAAAAGTGTTTTTAATACAAAAAAAGTCAACCTTCAAATAATTATGTTCAGTTATGCACTCAATACTTGGTCGGGAATCCTTTTGCAGAAATGACTGCTTCAATGCGGCGTGGCATGGAGGCAATCAGCCTGTGGCACTGCTGAGGTGTTATGGAGGCCCAGGATGCTTCGATAGCGGCCTTAAGCTCATCCAGAGTGTTGGGTCTTGCGTCTCTCAACTTTCTCTTCCCAATATCCCACAGATTCTCTATAGGGTTCAGGTCAGGAGAGTTGGCAGGCCAATTGAGCACAGTAATACCATGGTCAGTAAACCATTTACCAGTGGTTTTGGCACTGTGAGCAGGTGCCAGGTCGTGCTGAAAAATGAAATCTTCATCTCCATAAAGCTTTTCAGCAGATGGAAGCATGAAGTGCTCCAAAATCTCCTGATAGCTAGCTGCATTGACCCTGCCCTTGATAAAACACAGTGGACCAACACCAGCAGCTGACATGGCACCCCAGACCATCACTGACTGTGGGTACTTGACACTGGACTTCAGGCATTTTGGCATTTCCCTCTCCCCAGTCTTCCTCCAGACTCTGGCACGTTGATTTCCGAATGACATGCAACAGTCCAGTGCTGCTTCTCTGTAGACCAGGACAGGCGCTTCTGCCGCTGTTTCTGGTTCAAAAGTTGCTTGACCTGGGGAATGCGGCACCTGTAGCCCATTTCCTGCACACGCCTGTACACGGTGGCTCTGGATGTTTCTACTCCAGACTCAGTCCACTGCTTCCGCAGGTCCCCCAAGGTCTGGAATCGGTCCTTCTCCACAATCTTCCTTAGGGTCCAGTCACCTCTTCTCGTTGTGCAGCGTTTTCTGCCACACTTTTTCCTTCCCACAGACTTCCAACTGAGGTGCCTTGATACAGCACTCTGGGAACAGCCTATTCGTTCAGAAATTTCTTTCTGTGTCTTACCCTCTTCTGGACAGCAGTCAGGTCGGCAGTCTTACCCATGATTGCGGTTTTGAGTAATGAACCAGGCTGGGAGTTTTTAAAAGCCTCAGGAATCTTTTGCAGGTGTTTAGAGTTAATTAGTTGATTCAGATGATTAGGTTAATAGCTCGTTTAGAGAACCTTTTTATGATATGCTAATTTTTGGAGATATGAATTTTGGGTTTTCATGAGCTGTATGGCAAAATCATCAATATTAAAACAATAAAAGGCTTGAACTACTTCAGTTGGTGTGTAATGAATCTAAAATATATGAAAGTCTAATGTTTATCAGTACATTACAGAAAATAATGAACTTTATCACAATATGCTAGTTTTTTTAGAAGGACCTGTATAAATAAAACTATTGTTTAGAATTAGAAAACAGAGAATTGGCCTGTGCATATTTATTCACCCCCTTTGTTAGGAAGCCCATAAAAAGCTCTGGTGCAACCAATTACCTTCAGAAGTCACATAATTAGTGAAATAATGTCCACCTGTGTGCAATCTAAGTGTCACATGATCTGTCATTACATATACACACCTTTTTTTGAAAGGCCCCAGAGGCTGCAGCATAAGCAAGAGCCATCACTAACCAAACACTGCCATGAAGACAAAGGTATTCTCCAAACAAGTAAGGGACAATGTTGTTGAGAAGTACAAGTCAGGGTTAGGTATAAAAAAATATCCAAATCTTTGATGATCCTGAGGAGCACCATCAAATCTATCATAAGCAAATGGAAAGAACATGGCACAACAGCAAACCTGCCAAGAGACGGCCGCCCACCAAAACCCACGGACCGGGCAAGGAGGGCATTAATCAGAGAGGCAGCACAGAGACCCTGGAGGAGCTGCAGAGTTCCACAGCAGAGACTGGAGTGTCTGCTAAAGCAACACTTGAGTAGTTTAAGCAGAAACATGTAAATGTGTTGGAATGGCCTAATCAAAGTCCAGATCTCAATCCAATAGAAAATCTGTGGTCAGACTTAAAGATTGCTGTTCACAAACGCAAACTATCCAACCTGAAGGAGCTGGAGCCGTTTTGCAAGGAGAAATGGGCAAAAATCCCAGTGGTAAGATGTGGCAAGCTCATAGAGACTTATCCAAAGTGACTTGGAGCTGTGATTGCCGCAAAAGGCGGCTCTACAAAGTATTGACTTTAGGGGGGTGAATAGTTATGCACATTGACTTGTTCTGTTATTTTGTCCTATTTGTTGTTTGCTTCACAATAAAAAAACAAACACCTACTAGGCCTGAAGCCTATGGCGGTGATCGGTGGAGGGGCAGGGAACTATGTGCTCCCATGCCCCGCCGCAGTATGTGGGCGTTTGGGTCGGCGTTGGGCCCCCCAGCGATGCCGGGCCCGGGGTTGCTGACCCAAACGCCCCTATTATAATCCACCATTGCTAAGGAGCTAAACTATCAATGGAGCGCAAAGCAATTGAAATGAACATCTCCAGCTGCCCTGCCACCGCCAGAGCACAGGATCGGGACTCAGCCGGTAACACGGTTCTCCAATCCAGTTGTAATTTTAACAACCGGATCTGGAGAACTGGATGGAATTGGCTGAATCCCCTGCCTGGCTACACCTCTGGTGGTTTGCAAGATATTGTGTGTACAAGCCCTCTATGCAGGATACTGCAACTCAAATTTAGACCACAAGGTGGTGCTCTAAACCTGTCCTATACCAGCAGAATATATATATTTTATTGTCTTTTTAGCTTCTTAAGGGTTAAAATATTCAGGCAAAACTTTGTTTAGGTCATAAATTACTTGCATAGAAAACAGTTACACCACTTTTTCTGAATGTGTGTAGAAAATATTGCCCATAAGGTAACATGGGGGTCAATTATGTATAAATATACACTTAGGTCCCTTTCACACGGGCGAGTATTCCGCGCGGATGCGATGCGTGAGTTAAACGCATTGCACCCGCACTGAACACCGACCCATCCATTTCTATGGGGCTGTTCACATGAGCGGTGATTTTCACTAATCACTTGTGCGTTGCGTGAAAATCGCAGCATGCTCTATTTTGTGCGTTTTTCACGTAACTCAGGCCCCATATAAATGAATGGGGTTGCGTGAAAATCGCAAGCATCTGTAAACAAGCGCGGATGCGGTGCAATTTTCACGCACTGTTGCTAGGAGACGATCAGGATGGAGACCCGATCATTATTATTTTCCCTTATAACATAGTTATAAGGGAAAATAATAGCATTCTGAATATAGAATGCATAGTAAAATAGCGCTGGAGGGGTTAAAAAAATAATAATAATAATTTAACTCACCTTAGTCCACTTGATCGCGCTGCCCGGCATCTCGTCTGTCTCCTTTGCTTAACAGGACCTGTGGTGACGTCACTCCGGTCATCACATGTTCCATCACATGATCTTTTACCATGGTGATGGATCATGTGATGACCGGATTGACGTCACCACAGGTCCTGTTCCTGCAATGAATGCTCACCACAGGTCCTGTTCAGCAAAGGAGACAGAAGAGATGCCGGGCTTCACGATTTTACTATGCATTCTGTATTCAGAATGCTATTATTTTCCCTTATAACCATGTTATAAGGGAAAATAATAAAATCTACAACACCGATCCCAGACCTGAACTTCTGTGAAGAAGTTCGGGTTTGGGTACCAAACATGCGTGATTTTTCTCACACTAGTGCAAAACGCATTACAATGTTTTGCACTCATGCGGAAAAATCGAGGGTGTTCCCGCAACGCACCCGCACATTTTCCCGCATCGCCCGTGTGAAAGAGGTTAACCGTATGCTAGTATCCGGTCTGATGTCCAGGGTCAGCCATGGTTTAGCAGATTCCCCCATTAACCTGCATGTCATTTCAATGGTGGGGGAAAATCTGCAGACAGTGTACTGTCTACCGGCGTACAGTTACGGTATAAGCATGATCCAGTAGTCTAGTCACACATCTAGTTCCAGTCCATACTAGTTTCTACTTATTACTATGTTTTTGCATTTCAGTATGAACGACTGCGCAATAAGATAATCCAGGCTGCATACATGGCCCCCGGATTCAAGGGTCCACAGGTTGTAATCTCAGATAATGAAATCCTGGAAACCATGCAGGTAAGAGGGTGCTGGTCTGCATGCTGAATGTGTCATCACAAACTGACCTACTGTCTAAACCAAGTTTTATGTAAAAACATATATTTTGTTTTTAGAATTTTAGGTGTTTTCATGTCACTGTCTTTTTTTTTTTTTTTTATTCTAAAATTGTACAGTTTTGACACTGCCCACTAGACCTTTTATTTTATTTTATGCACTTATATTTACAGACATTGACATCAAGCTGTCCCCAGTGGGGCTCACAATCTCAGTTCCCTATCAGTCTGTCTTTGGAGTAATATATCAAAAATTCCTATTTAGGGATATGCTTTTCAGCAGCCAAGTGGAAGGCTGAAAAGTCAGCCTGAATTTGTGGGAGGGGCATCTTACCTTCTTAAGCTCCAGCCCCCAGCTCCTCAGGGCGCTTCTGTTCATACCTGGATAAGGAGTCGCTTGCTCTGGTACTGCATCCGTGCACGTCGTGAGTTGCTTCATCTGCTTCGTTTCGTTTTCCATACACCGCCGTTCACGCCTTCAGGAGAGGTAAATAACGTGCGATGATGCTCCCTGCTCCACAAGGCCTCCTCCAGTGGCGGTCACACACTTCCGGCTCTCTGGGTCAATGTGCGTTCCAGCGTGGAACGCACACCGATATACATCCCTGGTCCAAGCAATTTTCACCTCCCTCCTGAGGCAGCAGGGATCCGGCCAGCGGGTTACCCCCTCCACAGGGCCTCCCCCGTCCCGTCTTTTGCTTAGGCGCCGTTGCAGCCCGGCGTGCGTTCCAGCGTGGAGCGCACGCCGGAAATCCTCCACCGGGCCTGGGCTCCTGGAGCACACGCCGCAATCTTCACTCAGGCCCGGCGGACTTAATCAACCTGGCGGCTCTAGTGCGGCGGCGCCAGTATAGGTAAATTCTGTCCCCACTGGGTTACAAAAGCCTCCGGCCCGGGCCCCATGTTTCAAACCTCCGGGGTCCGGATCAGCAAGGTTTTTGGAGTGAAACACACGCCAATTCTTGCCCCACACCCGGTCACCCCCCTGCACATTTCCATCACAAACCATCTACTTCCAGGGCTAGATGGCAGTGCGTTCCAGGGTGAAATGCATGTCAAAACAGGCCATACACAAAGTAAATAGGGGTATCTAGCCCCTGGGCAACAATGGCCCATGTCTGCAAACAGCGAAAAAAAAAAAAAAACCTCAGCAGGATTATCCAACAACCAGCCATCTCATACGTGCTCCCGCCGTGCCACGCAGCGCCAGGTGGGAGGAAGACAAAGTCATCCTCGGTCCCCTCATATAGGAGGAGGGCTCCCGGGCCCCCGCTGGGCTGGAAGGGCGCTAGTTTCCGTGCGGCGGCCAAAGAGAGCTGGGGGTATCACCACGAGTAGGCTAGGTCGTTATCACACGCCATACGCGACCAGCGGTCACTAAACGCTCACTGCAGTCATCTGTCTTATGGTGGCGACAGGGCCACATGATATATGTATGTTCTTTCACGTTATATGCTGTTGTCTCCCTGCTCTACTGGTTCGCCCATGCTCACACCTACCTCTGTCTCCTGGATCGCCCAGGCTCACACCTACCTCTGTCTCCTGGATCGCCCAGGCTCACACCTACCTCTGTCTCCTGGATTGCCCAGGCTCACACCTACCTCTGTCTCCAGGATCACCCAGGCTGGCAACTACCTCTGTCTCCTGGTTCGCCCAGGCTCATGCCTACCTCTGTGTCTTGGATCGCCCTGGCTCACGCCTACCTCTGCCTCCTGGATCGCCTAGGCTCGCAACTACCTCTGTCTCCTGGTTCGCCCAGGCTCATACCTACCTCTGCCTCCTGGATCGCCCAGGCTCACTCCTACCTCTGTCTCCTGGTTCGCCCAGGCTCATACCTACCTCTGCCTCCTGGATCGCCCAGGCTCATACCTACCTCTGCCTCCTGGATCGCCCAGGCTCGCACCTACCTCTGTCTCCTGGTTCGCCCAGGCTCACTCCTACCTCTGTCTCCTAGTTCGCCCAGGCTCATACCTACCTCTGTCTCCTGGTTCGCCCAGGCTCACACCTACCTCTGCCTCCTGCATCGCCCAGGCTCGCACCTACCCCTGCCTCCTGGATCGCCCAGGCTCGCACCTACCTCTGTCTCCTAGTTCGCCCAGGCTCATACCTACCTCTGTCTCCTGGTTCGCCCAGGCTCACACCTACCTCTGCCTCCTGGATCGCCCAGGCTCGCACCTACCTCTGTCTCCTGGTTCGCCCAGGCTCACACCTACCTCTGTCTCCTGGTTCACCCAGGCCTGTCATCCTCCCCAGTTATGTTCTCTTTCCCTTCTGAACTTTATGGATTTGTCCTCTCAGGAACGTGTCCTGACCGTTCAGGCTAGTTTCACACTAGCGTTCGGCTGTCCGCTCGTGAGTTCCGTTTGAAGGGGCTCATGAGCGGACCCGAACGCTTCCGTCCAGCCCTGATGCAGTCTGAATGGATGCGGATCCGCTCAGAATGCATCAGTCTGGTGGCGTTCAGCCTCCGCTCAGCAGGCGGACACCTGAACGCTGCTTGCAGCGTTCGGGTGTCCGCCTGGCCGTGCGGAGGCGTGCGGATCCGTCCAGACTTACTATGTAAGTCAATGGGGACGGATCCGTTTGAAGATGTCACAATATGGCTCAATCTTCAAACGGATCCGTCCCCCATTGACTTTCAATGTAAAAGTCTGGACGGATCCGCTCAGGCTAATTTCACACTTAGCTTTTATTTGCAAATATAATGCAGACGGATCCGTTCTGAACGGAGCCACCGTCTGCATTATTATGATCGGATCCGTTCAGAATGGATCCGATCGAACGCTAGTGTGAAAGTAGCCTCACTTGTACGACATTTGGACCAAGGTCAGGTGACCCAAGACATCAATACAGGTAGTAGCCTCTAAGCCCAGGTACGTTACCCAGACCGACTCAAGCCTTCTCGTAGGCACCGGTCGTACTACGTTCCGATCACACATAGTTATTCAGGTTCCATTTTTTCAGTGCAGGCAGTCAAATACGAATGCTGATGAACTATCTCGCCCAACAGAACTGGAAGGGTGACTAACATGGACATCCCCAAGTGGAACCGTAGAGGGTCTCACAGGGGGTCTGTCATCCCTTAACTTGTGGGAGCTATGTGATGACATGGTCATCAGTTTGAGTTAAATGTGTATTGGTGTTGGATATGTGTAATTATGTTATACTGTGTAACTTGTTATTAAAAGACTGTTATCTCCCATTGTACTCTGAAAGAGCTCAGGGCAATGACATTTTGGCAGGGCTCCTGCTAGGTGGTCTGAAGCTATTTTAGCAGGTGGACCCCTGTGTTGTGGTGCAGACAGAATATCTGGGGAGGGGAAGGGGGATGTGATGGGATTAGAGTTTCATCTGATCCCTTTCTGTACATAAGTTTGTAAAACTGGGAGCTGAAGACCAGCGGTTTGCAATATCTCCTGAGTAAGGAAGAATACAGAGGCGGACATACTCTTCCTGAATACTGGGGTCCGTCACAATAACCAAGCATAATACATAGATAAGGTACCAAGACCAAGCTTAATAGATACAATACCAGAACCAAGCTTAAAGGGGTTGTCCGGGTTCAGAGCTGAACCCGGACATACCCTTATTTTCACCCCGGCAGCCCTCCTGAGCCTGGCATCGGAGCATCTCATGCTCCGATGCGCTCCAGTGCCCTGCACTAGATCGCGCAGGGCACAGGCTCTTGTGTTTTCAATAACACACTGCCGGGCTGTAACTTCCGCCCAGCAGTGTGTTCAGTGACGTCACCGGCTCTGAGGGGCGGGCTTTAGCTCTGCCCTAGCCGTTTTACTGGCTAGGGCAGAGCCAAATCCCGCCCATCAGTGCCGGTGACGTCACCGGGCTGCCTGTCAGCCCCATAGAGAGCCCGGTATGTCACCGGAACTCAGAAAAATGCCTTTGCCCTGCGCGATTTAGCGCAGGGCAAAGGAGAGCATCGGAGCATGAACTGCTCCGATGCTCATGTCAGGGGGGCTGCCGGGGTGAAAATGGAGGGATGTCCAGGTTCAGCTCTGAACCTGGACAACCCCTTTAATATGTAGATATGGTACCAGAACCAAGCTCAGTGATCAGCACTAAAGGATTAGCTGGTCACAGTGTGAAGGGGATATTTTTGGAATGTTGTCCTAATGCAGGCTTAGTAGAAGGGTAAATCTAGTTAAACTCTATTTAGTCCATAGGTCATCAAAATGGGGCAGATTTAACTGACTGTATTTGTTGTCAAAAGCAGCCAATCACAGTACAGCTTTCATTTTACCAGATCATTTTAAGAGACGAAAGCTGACACCTGATTGCTTACTGTGGGCAATAAAAATATCCAGTTTTAGATAGTTTTGATGCATAAGGCACACCTAAAAGGTGCTGCATATGGAAGCTACCCCAAGTTATAAATACAGTGCCATTTAATAGAAAATATACAGTGGACCCCGGGTTAAGAGTCTGCCTTCATAAGGACCACCTCTATCTGCATTTACTGATGGTCACATCTGTATACAAGCTGAAAAGCATTCTCCTGGACAGAAACCAGTCAATGGGTCTGTTTGGCTCCATTTGTGTCAGTGATGTGCCGAATCCGTCATTTCCGTTATTTTCCTTTTTCTGCTCCTCTAATGAATGGTGTGAAAGACGTCTAATATAGCCCCAGCCATCAATCAGTGCTGAGTGGGACAGAAGGAGGAAGAGTCTGATGAACTCTTTCTAGTAAACAATCAGCTCAATATTTCTTTGTGCTGTTTGTTAATCCTACACCCTCACACACTCACCACACAAACATATGTGCTCATAGATACACCTACCACGCAAGGACACACCTACCACACAAGAACACACTCATACACACACTTACCACACACGGAGGCACTCATACATACACTTACCACACAAGGACACACTCACCCCACACGGAGGCACTCATACACACTCACCCCACACGGAGGTACTCATACACAGACTTACCACACATGGAGGTACTCATACACATGCCTACCACACAAGGACACACTCATACACACTCACTACACATGCAGGCACTCATACACACACTTACCACACACAGAGGTACTCATACACACACGAGGTACTCATACACACACGGAGGCACTCATACACAAACCTACCACACAAGGACACACTTATACATACTCACCACTCATGAAGGCACTCATATACACACACTTACCACACACGGAGGTACTCATACACACACAGAGGTACTCATACACACACGGAGGCACTCATACACAAACCTACCACACAAGGACACACTCATACACACTCACCACTCATGAAGGCACTCATATACACACGGAGGTACTAATACATACACTTACCACACACGGAGGTACTCATACACACACTTACCACACACAGAGGTACTCATACACACACAGAGGTACTCATACTCACACGGAGGCACTCATACACAAACCTACCATACAAGGACACACTCATACACACTCACCACTCATGAAGGCCCTCATATACACACACTTACCACACACGGAGGTACTCATACACACACTTACCACACACAGAGGCACTCATACACACACCTACCTCACATGGAGGCACTCATACACAAACTTACCACACAAGGACGCACTAATACACACTCACCACACACATGGATGTGCTCATATATACACTTACCACACAAGGACACACTCATACATGCTCACCCCACACATGAACACACTCATACACACACTTACCACACAAAGACGTGCTCATACAGTACACATGTTCACAACATAAATGAACGCACTCATATACACATTGAGCACATACATGGGTGGACTCATACGCACACTCACCACACTCAAGGATGCACTCACCACACTCAAGGATGCATTCACATATGTTGAGTAATATATACATACAGTGTGTGTGTAAAATTATATATAATTTTATGCATAAAGACAATATATATCTTACCTACCGGCTGGAGAGGCCAGGAGACATTAGCTGCTTGGTGCGAGTGAGATAGAGAGAGATACAGAGGACCAGGTGGCCAACCATGAGCCATCTTCGACAGGCCAAACAGGTGAGGTATGCAGGGACCGCCGAGTTGCAGGCACAGCAGCTTAGATACCTCTGAATCAGCCTCTCATTGGCTGGTTGCGCTGAAGACATTGAATGCTCAGCTACCCATCAGTCCCGCAGCCCCTGCGCTGCTCTTTGCTGTACTTTCTCATGTGAAGCACTGCTTTTAGGGGGAAAAAAATTATGAGAGCAAACTGGGCCTCCTCGGTGCTCTGGCCCTGAATAGTCACACACATTGCCCTCATTAAAATCCCCCACAATTGTGTATTGGCAGGGAGGCACGGGCGTATACCCTTACTCATTACTTGTATAGCCAAGCTCACGGGGTTACTGTCGTACAATTGGAAATGTGAATGAAATGTTCGCTTTGTTATATCAGTGGCGATCGGTAATATAAAACTGTTGACAGGTGTCTGCCAAAAGGTGACTACCAGGAATGTGAAATATTCATTTTATTCAGTCGTTCAGCTGTAGAGTCAGCCCTGCAGCCAGAAACTGAATTGTTTGGCTTTTTTTTAAATTATTATTATTATTATTTATTATTAAAGCGCCATTCATTCCATATCGCTGTACATATGATAAGGGGTGGACATACATAATACAGACAATTGCACTAATCATAAACAAAACGAGTTATAAACTGGTACAGAAGGAGAGAGGGCCCTGCCCGTGAGGGCTTACAATCTACATGGTATGGGAGAAGGACACAGTAGGTGCGGGTTAAGCTGGTCATGGCGGTATAGAGGCAGCAGGGTCACTGGTTGTAGGCTTGTCTGAAGAGGTGGGTTTTCAGGTTTCTTTTGAAGAATTCCACTGTAGGGGAGAGTCTGATATGTTGGGGTAGCGAGTTCCAGAGTGTGGGGATGTGCGGGAGAAATCTTGGAGGCGATTGTGGGAAGAGGTGATGAGAGGAGAGAAGGAGGTCTTGTGAGAATCGGAGAGTGCGTGTGGGGATGTATTGGGAAATTAGCTCAGAGATGTAGGGAGGGGACAGGTTATGGACAGCCTTGTATGCATTTGTTAGTACTTTGAAGTGAATTCTCTGGGCAATGGGGAGCCAGTGAAGGGATTGGCAAAGGGGAGAGGCAGAGGAGTAAAAGGGTGAGAGGTGGATTAGTCGGGCAGCAGAGTTGAGGATAGATTGGAGGGGTGCGAGAGTGCTAGATGGAAGGCCACAGAGGAGGATGTTGCAGTAGTCCAGGCAGGAGATGATGAGGGCATGTACAAGCATTTTCGCAGATTCAAAGTTAAGGAAAGCGCGGATGCGGGAGATGTTTTTGAGTTGGAGGCGGCAGGTGGTGGAAAGGGCTTGGATGTGCGGTCGGAAGGAAAGGGCAGAATCCAAGGTCACTCCAAGGCAGCGGACTTGGTTGACCGGGGATAGTGTGCAGCCATTAGTCATGATAGATAGGTCTGTTGGAGGGGTTGAGCAAGATGGGGGAAAGATGATGAATTCTGTTTTATCCATGTTAAGTTTTAGAAAGTGAAAGGTGAAGTAGGATGACATAGAAGATAGACATTGTGGGATTCTTGATAGTAAGGTGGTGATGTCTGGACCAGAGAGGTAGATTTGTGTGTCGTCAGCATAAGAGTGATACTGAAAGCCATGGGACTATATGAGCTATCCCAGGCCAAAAGTGTAGATAGAGATGAGCAGGGGTCCTAGGACAGAACCTTGTGGGACACCAACAGAGAGGGAATGAGACGAGGAGGTGGTGCTAGAGTGGGAGACACAAAATGTCCGTTCTGTGAGGTATTATCTGATCCAAGAGAGGGCCAGGTCATTGATGCCGAGAGATGAGAGAGTTTGCAACATAAGGGAGTGGTTAACAGTGTCAAAGGCAGAGGACAGGTCAAGGAGAAGGAGGACAGAGTATTGTTTCTTGGTTTTGGCTGTTAGTAGGTAATTGATGACTTTGGTAAGGGCAGTCACAGTCGAGTGGTGGGGTCGGAAGCAAGATTGTAGGCGGTCAAAGAGGGAGCAGGAGGAGAGATGAGAGGACAGTTCTGAATGGACATGTTGTTCAAGTAGCTTTGAGGCATACGTAAGAAGTGAGTTTCTGAGTTTTTTTGGTAAGGTTGGTGTGCCAGGGTTGTCTGTTAATTTTTCGGGTTTTGTTGTGTGTGAGGGGGGCAACAGTGTCCAGAGCTGTACTTATTGTGGTGTTATATAGGGTGGTGGCAGCATCTGGGTCTTGGAGGGAACAGATGGTAGAGAGTGGGAGAAAGCAAGTGAAAGTCGAGATGTTTAAGGTTCCTGGGGGGGGGTGCTAGTGTGTGGACCGGGGGAGCATCAGAAGAGACCAATAAAGAGAAGGTGAGTAGGTTGTGGTCGTATAGGGGGAGAGGTGAATTAGAAAGGTTAGATAGGGAGCAGAGACGGGTAAAGATAAGATCCAGAGTGTGACCATCTCTGTGGGTGGGAGCTGAAGACCACTGTGATAGGCCGAAGGGGGAAGAGAGTGACAGGAGTTTAGAGGCGGCCGAGTGGCAGGTGTCAATAGGGATGTTAAAGTCCCCCATGATGATAGTGGGGATGTCGGCAGAAAGAAAGTGTAGTAGCCAGGTGTTAAAGTGGTCAAGGAAGATGGTGGCTGGGGCTGGGGGGCGGTAAATGACAGCTACTTGACGGTTGGAGGGAGAGTAGATACGAACAGAGTGTACTTCAAATGAGGTGAGCGTAATGGAGGGTGGCAGTGGAGTTGGGCTGTAGGAGCAGGTGTCTGATAGGAGAAGACCAACTCCTCCACCATGTTTGCAGCCGGGGTGGGAGGTGGGAGTGAATTGAAATCCACTATATGAGAGTGCAGCAGGGAAGGAGGTGTCAGAGGGTGTCAGCCATGTTTCTGTGAGTCTCAGAAAGGAAAGTTTTTGAAAGATAAAAAGTTCATGAATGTAGGATAGTTTGTTACAGACAGAGCGAGCATTCCATAATGCTCCTGCAAGAGGAACCAAAGGAGCAGGGGTCAGAGGAATGGTTAATAGGTTTAAGGGGTTGCAGAAATTTGTAGAAGGAGATTTGTAGTGGGACATGGAGGTGATAGTGGGGATTTGCTGAGGGGGGCCTGGATTTGGAGAGATATCACAAGCAATAAGTAGAAGCAGAGAAAGTGTTAATAGGTGAGAATAAGAGAGGGCATGAGGTATCTGTGTGTGTTTGGGAAGGAAGTGTTTTATGTTGTCAAACAGGTTTGTGCAAGCTGTCAGATGAGAAGGTAAGATGGAGGAAGAGATGAATAGTTCCTTGCTGGGTGAATGGATGTGGGATACTTTAGGAGGTTGTGGAAAAGTGGGAAGAGTAAGATGAAAAATTGCAACATTGTTTGCAGTAACTATTTTTGTAATTACCTGTGGTCCCCTTCTGGTATAATTCAGTATGTGCACTTAAGAGTTGCACTTGAGAGATGTTTCATTTGGAAAGACCAAGGTCTTTCCAACTTAGATTTATACCACTCGGTGTTCAATCAGGTGTGCCCATGAGGGGAGGGGGCTACATTTGGCCTAATCAAGGGAGGACCAGATACAGGGGTGAAATAGTCAATGTAAACAAATACTCAATAGTATTGGTATTAATAGTATTAAAGGATTTTATAATCCCAGACATGCAAAACCCCAAATTTACCTGGTACCTGCAGAAAGAACCACAGCGCTTCACAGAACACAGGCCATATATTAATTACCTAAACATGGGAGCCATCCCAGTCATTAGCCCGATCAGGTTAGTAACTAAAAGGAGGGCTACTGGGGCATGTGCCGCAATGCTGGGTGCCAGGGGTAATGACAACCAACTCCTATGATATGGCCAGGGTATTTAGATAAAAGGCTTTATCGCAACCACAAAAGTCAGAATTCCAATAATAAGCAGATGAGAGAGAAATCCAAGGCTGGAGTGTGGGTTGGTAAAGTGCTGTGTTGCTGCAGAATAGCAGTGAATTGCCACAAATTGCCACAATTTCTTGACAGTTACAGGTGAAGTACATATTTTTCATGTTATTCACTTGTATTTGTCAAGAACTTTGGCAATTTGCATCAAATGAATGCAGCATACTATCGTCTCCTGTCTGCTGCGTGAGAACTCAGCCCAACTCTATGTATACTGGTTGTCTTGCCAAGCTGGAGCTATAGTGCTTTAGAGCTGGACCAGATTCTGGTGCGGACAGAACTAGTAGAGGAGCTGCGCCTGATCCTGGATGGATAATAAACGGTAGGTTCACAGTCACGGGCGGACTGGGAGCCTAAAGCGGCTCTGGAAAAAAATATAAGGCCTCTTTCACACGGGCGAGTTTTCCAGGCGGGTGCAATGTGTGAGGTGAACGCATTGCACCCGCACTAAATCCGGACCCATTAATTTCTATGAGGCTGTGCACATGAGCGGTGATTTTCACGCATCACTTGCGTGTTGTGTGAAAATCTCAGCATGCTCTATATTGTGCGTTTTTCACGCAAAGCAGGCCCCATAGAAGGGAATGGGGATGCGTGAAAATCGCAAGCATCCGCAAGCAAGTGCAGATGCAGTGCGATTTTCATGCACGGTTGCTAGGAAATGATTGGGATGGGGACCCGATCATTATTATTTTCCCTTATAACATGGTTATAAGGGAAAATAATAGCCTTCTTAATACAAAATGCTTAGTAAAATAAGGATGGAGGGGTTAAAAAAAATGTTTTAACTCGCCTCATCCACTTGTTCGCACAGCCCGGCTTCTCTTCTGTCTTCTTCTTTGATGACCTGGGAGAAAACGGACCTTTGGTGATGTCACTGCGCTGATCGCATGGTCCATCACATGACCCATCACCATTGTGATGAATCATGTGATGGACCATGTGATGAGCGCAGTGATGTCACCAAAGATCCTTTTCCTCCAGGTCATCAAAGGAGAAGACAGAAGAGAAACCGGGCTGCGCGAACAAGTGGATGAGGTGAGTTAAATTATTACAATTTTTTTTTTTTAACTCCTCCATCCCTATTTTTTTCTGTATTAAGAATGCTATTATTTTCCCTTATAACCATGTTATAAGGGGAAATAATAAAATCTAGACAACACCTAACCCAAACCCGAACTTCTGGGAAGAAGTCCAGGTTCGGGTCTGTGTACCAAACATGCCGCATTAAAACGCTTTGTACTTGCACGGAAAAATTGAGCATTTTCCCACGACGCACCCCCATCCTATCCGTTCCTCACACGCGACGCCCATGTGAAAGAGGCCTTACCCTGGGTTCACACCTGAGCGTTTCCCAAACGCGCGTCAAACGCGCGTTTTTGACGCGCGTTTCTGACGCGCGTTTTTGTAATAGTGAACGCGCGTTTGACGCGCGTTTGTGTCATTGACTGCAGTGTCCTATGGCCACAAACGCGCGTCAAAACGCCCCAAAGAAGCTCAAGTACTTGTTTGAGCGTCGGGCGTTTTACAGCGCGTTCGTATGCGCTGTAAAACGCCCAGGTGTGAACCATTCCCATAGGGAAGCATTGGATTTCATGTCTTGAGCGTTTTACAGCGCGTTTGAACGCGCTGTAAAACGCTCAGGTGTGAACCCAGGGTTAGTGGCCCCATATTGTAGGTGGGTCGACAATGAGAGAATGCAGGGCCAACATAAGTAGTCACAAAATACCTGCTGAAGTTTACCGTGTTGGCCGGATAATAAGGGTATTGCACTGATTGCACCACAGCTGTCGAGGCCAGGATTGCAGAGTAGTGGTAATCCCATAGAAATGAATGGGATTGCAGTGCAAGTCACAAAAAACCCAACACTGCTGAATTTTTTTTTTTGAGTCTCACTGCAATCCCCTTAATTTCTATTGGATACCTTCTACCCTACGATCCTGGCCGCGAAGCTGTCGCTTGACCAGTGTCGCTGTGTAGCGGTAGCCTAACCATTTATAGAAAAATCAGGAGCATGGTGCTACATAGCTTTCAAAAATACATCATAAAAATTTACACCAAAGGACCTCAAGTCAATGGGGTCCGGAGGTGAACTGCAGTATCTGGCTATGCTGGATCAGTTTAATGCAAATGTGAACCTACGGTTCGACAGGTGCTTCAAGCTACATCTCTAAATAATACTGCTCATTTTGTCTGGGGAAATATCCCTCAGGTCAGGCACTCCGGCCAATTCAGAGATAAACCTAACAGGCAAAATTGTGGAGAGAGGAGGGCAGAGGTTCTGCTTTCTACTTATACCTGGTTGGCTCTTTGGCAAAATTATGACTCCATAGCCACTAAAAGTGGCTACATAATGCTCATTTCTGGTCCAATCTACAAGAGATGTAATGAAGAAGAAGAGGTTCTCAAGTATTCATTTTTTTATGTAGCACCACGCTCCTGATCTTTCTGTGAAATGCTTCTAATGGTTAAGTGTCTTGACATACCTAATGTGTGTAAGTCTATATAACACACACAATAGATTGCATTCCGCAAGGTTTTTTGCTTTTGCAATAAAAGAGGTCATATATGGTTTCAACTCATGTTACCAAAAAGTATGGAATTTCCATCTAATTATTGTAGACACATAAAGGCATTGCTTTTGTTTTTCTTTACTTTTTATAGAAAATAATTGCAGACCGGTCGGATTTTCATCAGCAACTAAAACAGAAAGGAGCGAAGGTCTCTCCACTTTACATATCAGAAACATCTTCTGCCACCAAGCAGACATCATCTCCTTCTAGAAAGAAAGCTACATGAGAGTGACGCCGTCTTAAGACTATGGTCATGTAAGGCACACAAGCCACTTTAAGAGCCCCTAATAAAGTCATAATGGGGCTGAGACTTGTAAATGGACCTGTACAATATGATTTATACTAGGCTTAGACCGGGTGGTCCACAGAGCTGGGCCCCAGAGGAAAAAAAAAATTGTTTAGGTTGGTCTAGTCCTGTGATGGCGAACCTCTGGCACTCCAGCTGTGGGAAAACTACAACTCCCAAAATGCACACTTTCTTGGCTGTTCTCAGAACTCCATAGAATCGAATGGAGCATGCTGTGAGTCATAGTTTCACCACAGCTGGAGTGCCTCCTGTTGCCATTTCTCACCACTTTCCCATCCGTTGCAGGGCAGAAGGGTGGCATTACCCTGCCGTCCTTCCTCTCAAGATGCTATGATTGTAAATATGGCAAGCCCTGTTTAGGCCAACACAGCCCATAAGGTAGATACTTTTTGGGGCACATTTATTAATACTGGCGTTTTAGACGCCGGTCTTAATAAACCACTAAGCTGGCGGTGGATCAACCAAAGTTATGAAGAGGGGTAGAAAATGGTAAATGAAACAGGCTTTCCAGTCCGACCCCTTCCCTGCCCGGACCACGCCCACTTTTTTAGACCTGGCGTGAGGGGGAGAAGTCACAGAATGTGGCGCAACTATTTGTATATAGGCGTATTTCTGCTTAATAAATGACTCCCTTTTTAGATTGCTTTGTTTTTAATAAGCTTACTCCGTTTAAACATTCTTACTCCTTTTTGAATGAGTGGACTGTCCATAAGGACACATATTAGGATGATCAGGTATGTCTAATTTATTAACGGTAAAATGCAGAATGATATATGAATCATTTTACTGGGCCTTTAAGTTTTTAAGATTTTTGGTGCAAGTGTGAAGCAATTTATCTATGTTTTTTATTGTCCATGTTTTGTATTGTTTCATATTTACTTCCCTCATCATTTGTACAATGCCAATGCTTAATAAAAGGTTAATTATCACTCAGATTCATTATTACTGCATGGAAAAAGAGTAGAAACATCATGAGTTGACTCATAAGCCACAATCTGTTGCAGAAGATGGAAAACAGTTTAAAGAGCCCTTCTAATGCCTGGACACCTTTGAGAGCCATACATGAAAAGCTGAGTAAAATAAAACTTTCTGCTCACAGAATGATTTTAAGTTAATGGGAGCTGTGAGTTTTATTAACGCTCTTCCGTTGTCTGCAAACCCATATATACCATGAAGAGTTGTTCCTTCCATCTAAGGCTTTGTACACACCATGTTTTTAACATATGCGCCAATGACTTATTCAAGTGTATACCATTTTAGGCAGCCATATGTTGGTTTTTGTCATATAAGTTTGACATATCAGTTCACGTTTTTATGTATTTTTATGTTTGATAATTTATTTGCTTTTAAGAAATTTTACCATGTGGCAAACTTCTAGAACTGTATGCCATTGGTGCCAAACATGTTCAAATTCAAATGCTGTTTAGAATAAGAACCACATGTATTAAGCACCTGTCCCACTTTTTCTGACAAAGAACTTGAATGAAGTGGGTGAAAATTAGGGCAACTTTTTTTTTTTTAACAAGTTTATGATTTTTTTTCCCCCCAATTTTTTTTTAAAAGTTGATCCAAATTTGTTGCATTCCACATTGCCTAGGAGAGTTTGAGGTACTGTACAACTTGGTGGAGCATAAGTTTTGTTGTGGGGCCCTATGAAATCTGTGTATGCCCGAGAATATAAATTTGGAATTATGATGGGTAAATGGCAAGTGTTGGTCACCACCATCTGGGAAATGTTGAAGAAATAATGAAAGTATGTGTTTTACATCTCAAATTTATTGTAAGATATCCTCTTCTAATGGACTGATAATTTTGAATCCAGTATGTCCAGCCTTGACAAATGTGTTTCAAAATCTGCTACTGCTGTAATAGCATGCAAAATATGTTGGGGGTCCCCAAGGTTGGGTTCTCTGGCAAGACAACTCGTAGGTATTGTATGTCAATTTTTATTTCAACATATGTTCTGAATTTATGTTGTTTCCTATGACATCCGCAGCATGTCTCCTAGTTCCTCTGGTCACCTGTAATACATAATAAAGGATAAGTCTTCCTATTCAGTGTCACAATTATTACATTCCAAATGAACAATCAGGAATATTTTTTTAAAAAAGGTGAAATTCTTCCTTTTTTTGTGTGTAGCAAAATAACATTTCATACCACATCAAGATCCCTTTTATGACCTCCACGCCTATGGAGAATTTATGTGTATATCTCATTCATTCAGATTCCATCTGGAAAATAGTGAACACATTTATATACAGAACACTATGGCTCTCGAGGTGAATAGGACCCAGCTTCACACTCCACATCCATTCTCCTAGTCAAATCTGTCAACAGTAGCAAAACATTTTTTTAGAGAATGCTTCAGGGGTGGAAGAAGAGAGTACAGGGTCCCTGTGCAAAAATTTTATGTGGGGTCTTGCTTTTTCATTTATGAGGAGTGAAGGACTCATTTTAGTGCTCTTGTCCCTATGACTGTCTAGTGCAGGGATGGCCAACCTGTGGCTCTCCAGCTGTTGTAAAACTACAACTCCCACCATGCTTTGCTGTAGACTGATAGCTATAGGCAGTGTGGGCATGCTGGGAGTTGTAGTTTTGCAACAGCTGGAGAGCCTCAGGTTGGCCATCCCTGGTCTAGTGCATCCGTCCTCTAATGGATCACAATCTGTCAGGTGTATAGCACTACATTTTCCCGCAACAGCCTCTACATAACTTAGGCGCATCCACCGCCGGCCTAAATCTAACCCAGCTCCCTTGCTGGCGTAGACTTAGATTATTTTCTCTGCCGAAAACAGGCATAGAAAATGATAAATGAGTCGGGCAAGTTGGCCCGCCCCGCCCCTGCCCACGCCACGTCCCCTTTTTTAGAACCAACGTGAGCGGGAAAAAGTTGCAGATTTGGCTGCAAATCCCCATTTTCGACCAAATCTGCCACAGATATAAGCAAACATTGGTGTATATCTAATATTAAATGACCCCCATAGTTAATTAGTTCTGACTATGAACAGACTTTTTCATAATTGTAAATACTGTGCGATTATCTATGGGTAAGACTAGTCATACATCTGACAAGTATGTATAGCTGTCAGGGTGGCGCTCTGTGCCCGCCACCATCCCGCTATCTGAGATGGGCACAGTTATTGCATTACTCACCTAGCCTCTGCCCCAGCTGCAAGGTCTCTTCCTTTGTGTATATAAGGGCCAGTTCAGACAGAGATTTTTGGTTCTGATTTTAGAGCGTTTCTGCCTCAAAATCTGCTAAAAAAAAAAGCCTCAATACAGCCTCCCATTCATTTCAATGGGAAGCAGCACTTGCTTGTTTTTTAGATGTGTAAAAAAGAAGCATGGAAAAAAGAAGCAGCATGTCCTATCTTGGGGAGAATGAGTGCAGAGTGAAATGAATAGGAAGCAGAAAAAAACTGCTTCAAGTAAGTCCATGCGTTTTTTTTGTTAGTTTTCCGTGCTTTGAAAAACCTCAAACTGAAAAATCTGCTTTGTATTGAATTCATTGGTTAAAAAAAAAGACTCATAAAAAATGCATCAAAAACCACATGAAAAAAAACCACATGTTTTTTTGCACTGAAAAAAAGTGTGAATTCCGCACTGATTTTTTTAAGTGTGTTTTTAAAAATCAGTCATGTGACCTGGCCCTTAGAGAGACTTTTCCCTGCAGTACTGTAGGAGTTGATTCTTTTTGATCCTGTGCTCAGCTGCGTGACTTATGAGCCAATCTGCCCTCTTTAATAACTGAACTGCTGACCTCACTTCCCTGCCTAGAAATTTGGTCTCTTTAGGTTGCTAGAGCTGCTTGTAAAGAGCTACAGGGTGGCCCATGAAAAAGTAGGCCGCCTCCAGTGATAGTATGACAAGATAAATGCGCAAGTGGATTATTATTTTATTTTTATTTTTTAACTACCAAACTGCTAAACCACACTCCGGACTTTCAGACCGGAAGGTGAGATGGGGCAGCCCAGGGTGCTTCTCTCACCCTCAGTCTGCGGGCTCTAGTGCCTGCAACTCACATTCAGACAGCACAATGCCGAAAAGGGGGACATCCCTGCATCTGCCCAGGCCCTGTGCCGGGTGGAAGACAGGGAGCAAGAAAACCGGAGCGTGCTGCCTGAAAACCAAACGTCTGGCCACCCTACCCACAAGTCACAAAAGATGCTGAAATTGCTCCCCGTTCAGGTCTATGCATCTTTGGGCAGGTCGGATTATGTTGGCCGATACTGCTTGCAGCTCTTCAGCGGTGATGCTGGGAATAGTGTTTGTGATGTGTTCCTTGAGTTCATCCAGAGGATGTGGATTTTTTGCGGACACTTTCGATTTAAATTTCCCCACAAAAAACGCACGTGGACAAGTGGACAAGTCTGGGGAACGTGGTGTTTACGCTCATTCGTAAACAGATCATGTTGCCCCATCTTGTTGGAAAAAGCAGGACATTTTTTCTCCTGGTGTTAGTTGGTTGAAAAACTGTTCAAAGATGTCCAGGCAAATTGAGGTATTCACAGTTGATTTAAAGAAAATTGGACTCACTATTCGTGTTCCTGACACTGCCCGCCAAATGCCAATTTTCTGTTAGTGAAATGGTGTTTTGGAAGTCAAATCTGGATTTTCAACGGACCAGTACCTCATATTCTGAGAATTTACGTGACCTGATAAATGAAACCAAGCTTTGTCCGTCATTATGTACAGCAATGGGTACAAATGTTTGTCAGCAATCATAGTCATCAACTAAGTACAGTATTTTATGTGTTTACCTTTATCAGTCTTTTAGTTCCAGGGAGAGCACCATCTTTCTGACACAATAGGCCATTTTTATTAAACTGAAAAATAAATCAGTCCTAGTTGCCCATAAGAACCAATCAGAGCTCATCTTTCAGTTCCTACAGAGCTCTGAAAAAAATGAAAGCTGAGTTCTGATTGGTTGCTATGGACAACAGATTTACTATTAGGCAGTTTGACTTGGAGATATTGGTTGCGGGCTACTTTTTCATGGGCCATTCTGCCTGTTTCCTGGATCCTGACCCTGTGCCACCTGACCTGAAATGTTTACTATTATTATTATTATTTATTATTAAAGCGTCATTCATTCCATAGCGCTGTACATACTGGCCCTGAGCCGCCTGTCCTGAAGTCTGACTATTTCATGGATTTTCACGAACTCTGACCAAATTGACCTCTGCCTTTTATTAATCTTGAGTTTGCCAGTTCCCTTGATGCCACTCACTGGTGTCTCTCATCTCCGTGGGTCAGCAGCCAACCACACTAGGACTATTACAAGAGGTAGCAGCCTGTGGCTCTCTTGTTTAACCCCCACTCTATAGGGGTTAAAGGCTGAAAGCCTGACAGCACTAAATGTTGGTAACACTATTGTAAACTGTTTACACTCCACTAATAGAAGACTAGGTGTAATGAATAAAATATTATGGGCTATACACTTATGCGTTAAGCCACGGCATTGCTTTCATCTGATGTTGAGTATCATTGCTGATGAGCTTTAAAATAAACAAAAACAAAAAAATGAAATAATAGCATGCTTTAAACTGCCTCTGATTTTATTTTACTTACAGTTCGGTGATAACAGGTTGAGTTTGCGTGTCTCTGCTCTTTCTGAACTCCTGTGATGCTAATGTCGACATTTAGGAAAATATAGGGAAATAGTAATAAAAAATGTATAAATCTTTCCTCCAAAACGTTATATACTTTTCTCATTTTAAACATGTATCCTTTCTTACCTTTCTTCTTAAGCCAAGGTATCCCAAAGTAAGTGGTGAAAGATAAGTGTCTTTAAGAGTGAGGAGTGAGCGGAGAAAAGTGGTAAAGAGAAAGGGGATCAAAGAGGCAGAGGATAAGAGAAATATAGGAGGAGAGAACAAGAAAGGGGAGAGGTAGGGGTGGAGGGGGATAGCGGCTACAAGAGAGGGAAGATGACAGAGGAAGAGAAAAAGAGTCATGAGAAAGTGGTTAAAAGTGGGGGGAGAGAAGGAGAAAGAAGGGGAAAGATAAAGTGTATGGAAGAGGAGACGGGAAGGGGAATATCAGGAGAGGAAAAAGAAGTACAACACCCCCTGTCATCCTTCTTTTTCTCCCTATCACCTGAGGGAAGGGAGAGAAAATAAGTGGAAACGTAAGAGGGAGAGAGAGAGGAGATGTGGGGAAAATGATGAAAAAGGGGAAGATTTGGAAAGAGTAAGCGAAAAAGAAACGGAAAGGAAAGCGATAGGAGAAAAGGGAAAGAGGTATATAGGAGAGGACGTCAGAGGACGTCAGAAAAAGGAAGAGCGAGAAGCATGCAGATTAAAAAAAGGGAAAGAAACCAGAAGAGAGTGAGAGGGAGGGGGCAGAAAAGGGAAAGAATGGAGGATAGAAATAAAGAAAGGAAGAGGGGGGGCTAGTGAGGGAGAGCAGGAATAGGGGAAAGAGAGGAAATAGAAATATGGAATGAGAGAAAGAAGATAGGGTTTGAAGATGGGAAGAGGCAGAAAGGATGACAGAGAGGGGAGAGATGGGAAGAGGACAGAGGAACAAATAAAGTTACAGAAGGAAGAGAGAGGTGAGAGAGAAAAAAGATATGTCATAGAAAGGGAGAGAAGGGGGAAAAGGAGTGAGAGTGGGGCTGAAGGAGACAAAAAGGAAAGAAGTAGAAAAGAATAGGAAAGACTGAGAATAGAGAGACATAAAAGGACAGAGAAATATAAGAAAACAGAAACAGACTGAGGATTAAGAGATAAGTAGAGGTAAAAAAAGAGAGGGAGAGACTGAAAGGAGGAAAATAGAGGGGAACAGAGAGTTCAGAGAGGGGAATAGAAAAATAACAAGTGGGAAATGGGGATTGAGAGATGAGGATATGTGGGGAGAAAAGTACAGGAGAAGATAAGTGGGGTAGAAAGGAAAGAGAGAGTAAAGGGGGAGAGGGAGAGTCAAAGAGAGGAGAAAGGGGAGAGAATGAGGAAGGAAGAGAGGGGAGAGGGGGGACAAGGGGAGATTGAAGTAGTAGGGATAGAGGGGCAGGGCTGGTGATAGCAAGAGGGATGAGAGGGCTGTGGGGTGAGAAAGAATGGGAAAAGGAAAAATAAAGAAATCGAGAAGGTATATAAGAGGAGAGGAAGAAAAAGTAGAGGAAACGGAGGAGGAAGTGAAAGGTAGGGGAGGTGAGTAAGAAAGGAGGAGAAGAGATAGTGAGAGGGAGAGTAGGAGAAAAAATGAGGGTATCAAAAGAAAAGTTAAAAAGAATGAGCAGAGGACATGTGAGGGGAAAGATTTGCGTGTGAAGGGGAACGAGGTTGAAAGAGTAAGAAAGACAGTTTGAGAGGGGAAGTATGGAGAGAGAGCAGGCTGTGAGAGGGTTGAGAAAGAGGATGGAAATTAAAATGAAAGGAATGGAGAAGGAGGATAGGAAGAGAGGAGGAGAAAATAGAGGAAACAGGATGAAGGGATAGGTAAAGGAAGTGAGTCAGAAAGGTAGAGAAGGAGGAGAAGAGAGAGGGTGAAGATTAGAGGATTGGAGGGAAGAGAGTGTGGGAAGTGGGGTGAGGGAGGAAATTGGAAAGAGAGAGAAAGTAAAGAGGGGGAAAGGATAGAGAGAGTAGAATGCGGTAAAGTAGGGTATATATAGAGAGAAGGGCAAAAATAAGGAAAGTAGGAGAGGGAAAAGAAAGTAGGAAAGGGAAAAAGGTTAGAGAAAAAGGAGGAAGAGGGGGTGAGAGATAATATGGAAATTAAATAATAAGTCGAAAAATAGAGAGGAAGAGAGACAGGGTCAGAGAAAGAGCTGTGACAAAGGGAGGGGGAGGGAAAAGAGTAATGAGAGAGAAAAGGGGAAACGGAGTGAAAAAACAAGGTGGATAGGTGAGGCAGAAAGGATAGACAGAGGGAGAGATAGAGGAAGAGGATGGGAGAGAGTGGGAGAGAAAATGTATGAGAAGGCGTAGAAAGAGAGGATGGAGGATGGAGAATCGGAGACGGAAGCATGGCAGATGGGGAAAGAGGGAATAGGGAAAGGAGAAGGAGGGCAGAAAGACAGCAAGAGAGAGGACCGTAAAGTGGGAAAGAAGGGCAAAGGAAGACAGAGAGGGGAGTGTTGGAGAGAGAAAAAGGGGAGAAGAGAGTGTGAGTGGTCGATAAAGATGGGAAAAGAGGTTAAGAAGGGGAGGTGGGGCACAGATGGGCAGAGAGGGAAAGAAAGAGGAAAGGGGAATTGGGGAAGGGAAGGAGAAAGGGGAGTGGAGAGGGGAGATTGGTAAATTGGGAGAGGAGGAGAAAGTGAGGCAAAAGGAGAAGGGAAAGGGCAGTGGAGAAAATAGAAGTAGAGGCAAAAAAGTGGAGAAAGGGGAAAAGATAGGGAAACAGAGGTGGGGAGGAATGAAAGAGAAGAGGGTAATAAAGAAAAGAGAGAGGGAAAGGGGGAGAAGGTTGATAAAGAACAAAGAGAAAGGGGAGAAAATAAAGGGGAGAGGGAAAAGGGGGAAGATAAAAAGGAGAGAAAGATAGAGAGGAGGAGCCAAGAGAAATGAATGAAATGAGAGTGATAGGGAGAAAGAAGTTTACGGGGAGAGAAAAAAAGAGGGAAAGAATGGCATGTTGAGAGAGGGGGTAGGAAGAGTGGAAGAGATAGAGGAAGTGAAGAGGTAGAGTGGTAGAGAAAGAGAGGGAAAAGGAGAGGTTTATATAGAGAGACATGGTTGAAGAGAAGGCAATTGGGGAGAGGGAGAGGGTAAGAGAAAGGAGTGAGTTGGCAGTGAAGAGAATAGGGTGAGGGAAGAAAAAGTAGGAAGGACATGGTGCATGTGATAGAGGGGTGAGAGAGGGGGAAAGGAAAGATAAATAAAAGGAAAAGGAGAGTAGAAAGAGAGGAATAGAAAGGAGAAGGAGAGGGAATGGAGAAGGGAATACGTAGAGGAGTTGGGGGAGAAGAAGATGAGAAAGAGAGAGGAAGAGGAGATATAGAAATAGGTTAGAGAGTGAGAGTGGAAAGGATGTAGAAAGAGAGAACACAAAAATAGAACAGAGGAGATCAGTGGTTGGCAGATTTGAAAATGAAGGGGAGATAGGTGGAGAGGGTAAGAGAGTGGTAGATAGAGGAAGTATGGAGAGAGAGCAGGCTGAGAGATGTGAGAGGACATTAGGAGAGGGGAGATGGAGAAGAAGAGAAGTAGAAGGGGAGAGAGAGATTGAGGGAGAGGGGTAGAGGACTAGAGTGGGAAGGAGGTGAAGAGAGAAGGAGCGGAAGAGAGAGATAGAACAAGAAAGTGAAAAGGGGAAAAAGAGAGAGAGAGGAAAGAAGGGAGATGATACACGGTATGTATATAGAGAAGGGCAAAGAAAGGGAAAAGAGCTGGAGAGAAAGGAGGACAGTGAGAAAAAAAGAGACAGAGGGGAGTGATAGAGAGAGAAAGAGGAGGGACGAGAGAGACAGATGAGTGGTTGAGAGAGAAAGATGGAGAGAGAGGTGGAGAAGGAGAGCTGAGGCACAGAGGTAGTAGGGGTAGAGAGGGACTAAAGAAAGAGGAGGGGGAAAGAGAGAAGGGAGAAGAAAAGGTAAGAGAGGGGAAGTGTCACGGTGGAGAGTGGTGGAAACCCCCCACCGTACAATAGTAAAATATAAAGAAATCCGCAGCACTCTTCAGATAATGGTGAATAAAGTGGATTTATTCCATACAACAGCAAGGACTTGCGACGTTTCGACCGCTCCCGGTCTTTCTCAAGCAATAAAGTGGTTACAATATCATGTGTCTTATATAGTGCCTTAATCAATTACCTGGGCCCTCCCCCAAGTATAGCCATTAATCACATTGGTGCATGTGCATAGTTATTCATTAGTGACATCTTGTGAAATCAAATTTAGGATCCATTACCTTTCCCACAGGGAATGTCCTTGGGGTCCACCTCCATTCCGAATCATCTCCAAGACGACTTACATTCGGCGTCCCGGAATCTCCAATGCGCATGCGTCCCCTTCGATCAAGCAGCCAATAGGAAAAATACCTTCAACCGACGTCACTAGTTGTCAATGGTGTGGAGGCAACCTTTGCTCCACGTCATTGAAAAGCGTCTTCTCCGTCCTTTGGTAGTGACATAGGTGTCGTCATGGAGACGCGATCAGTTTACCTGAAACTCGCGTCACTCGACTCCTCCCCCGTCACTATTTTATGAGTCTCCGGACATGTCTCAATAGGTGAGGGTTCGTCACACCGCTCCAAAATACCTCCACCATTCAATCATGGGGGTTCCCCCACTCCATGTACTTCAGAAATTCTCCATATTCCATTTTTTCGACATGATTCCTCCAGAGCGATTGCCGTATCTCCTCAGCAATATACCCTTCTGAGGTCATCATATCCCAAACTCACATTCCTCTATGGAGGCCATATTGTCCCATCAGCGCCACTTGACGGGGCAGATTCCCTCCACCAGGAATATTTTTAGAAGTAAAATATCGTGGGTGTTTGGGATGTCAGTCAAATTCAATGACAACGACTCTCCCAGTACTACGAACACATACATTCATCAATCTTATTTATTCTATTGACAACCCGAGGTAATAGAGCTTAGGAAGGACTCACCCCCCATATAATGGACATGTCCTTTGGCTATATACATTAGGTGAACTGCTGCATGATCTCTGGGACATCAGCCTTAAGGAGAACGGGATGGAAGCGGACCCCAATATTAGACCATCCTGTAGAGAAGATAAGAGAAAATATATAAAAGTATAAAATTTTCGTGTTGGTGAACATAAAAAATCATCACAACAAAGTTGGGCACAATCTTAGGTTACACAAAATAATAAATATTAGTCCAGTCTACATTTTAAAGGTGATGTACAGGAATTTCTAGAGGAAGACTCCCAAATTGAAATCCCTATTGAGTCCCCTTGGTTCACGTGTATCTAATTCGTAGATCCATTTCAACTCGAGTTGTTTAAGGAGGGTCTCTCGATCACCCCCTCTACGTAATGGTGAACTCCATCTATGATCTGGAATCGGAGTTGTGACAAATTATGTCCCATTTTTTCAAAATGGTCTGGAACCGGTAAATCTAGTGCTTTTTTTCGGATCTTAGATTTGTGCTGTGTGATCCTCTTTTTTATTTCCTGTGTGGTCTCTCCTACATATAGGAGTCCACATGGGCATTGGAGAGTATATATAACAAAAGTGGAATTACACGTATAGAATTGTTTAATTTTATACTTCTTTCCAGTGTGTGGATGTACAAATGTCCTCCCTTTTGTCATGCTATTGCAGTGACAGCACCCCAAACAGGGGTAACATCCCGTTTGTTTATGCACTGGTTTTTTAGAAGGTTTATCTGCATGCACTAATTTGTCCCTCACATTGGGTCCTCTCCTGTATGAAAACAGCGGAGGATTTGCAAATTCTGGGGTATCAGGGAACGCTTGTGTAAGTAGCGTCCAGTTTTTTCTAATTACACCCGCCACCTGTCTGCTAATCATCGTGTATCTGGAAACAAAGGGAATCCTATTTTGAGTATTTGACCTATCCACATTTTTCTCAAGTAATTCCTCTCTTTTTATTTTTAATGCCCTATTTTGATGTTTGTCCGTTAACTGTTTAGGGTATCCTCTGCTCGTGAATTTTTTGTTCATCTCTTCTAGCCTCTTTCCTACTACTTTTTCATTACTGACTATCCTGCGGACCCGTAGAAACTGACTATATGGCAGTGATTTTACCATATCTCGGAGATGTGAGCTATCATATTGCAGGATATTATTTTTGTCCGTGTTTTTTATATGTATATCCGTACCCAGTTTTCCATCCTGGACATATACCAGTGTGTCAAGGAATTGTAGCTCGGTCATAGAGCTAACCCTCGTAAATTTTAAAGCGGGTGAATGCTGTTAAGATATTCATTAAATGCGTCTAGCTCCAGTTCGGTACCTGTCCATATGCAGAAGATATCGTCGATGTATCTCATCCAGCCCCTCACAAATTTAAAGGAGCTGGATGGATACACGAACATCTCCTCTACATATGACATGTAGATATTAGCATATACAGGTGCGGCGTTGGACCCCATCGCCGTCCCTCTGGTTTGTACAAAAAATTGATCTTTAAACCTAAAATAATTACAGGTTAATATAATTTCAAGTAGTGCCAATATAAAATTTATCATCTCTACTGTATACTCAGAGTCACTTAGGGCATATTTGACTGCCTCCAAACCTTTGTTATGTTCAATACTGGTATATAGACTGACCACATCAAATGAGACCAGTCTATAATGTATATAGCCAAAGGACATGTCCATTATATGGGGGGTGAGTCCTTCCTAAGCTCTATTACCTCGGGTTGTCAATAGAATAAATAAGATTGATGAATGTATGTGTTCGTGGTACTGGGAGAGTCGTTGTCATTGAATTTGACTGACATCCCAAACACCCACGATATTTTACTTCTAAAAATATTCCTGGTGGAGGGAATCTGCCCCGTCAAGTGGCGCTGATGGGACAATATGGCCTCCATAGAGGAATGTGAGTTTGGGATATGATGACCTCAGAAGGGTATATTGCTGAGGAGATACGGCAATCGCTCTGGAGGAATCATGTCGAAAAAATGGAATATGGAGAATTTCTGAAGTACATGGAGTGGGGGAATCCCCATGATTGAATGGTGGAGGTATTTTGGAGCGGTGTGACGAACCCTCACCTATTGAGACATGTCCGGAGACTCATAAAATAGTGACGGGGGAGGAGTCGAGTGACGCGAGTTTCAGGTAAACTGATCGCGTCTCCATGACGACACCTATGTCACTACCAAAGGACGGAGAAGGACGCTTTTCAATGACGTGGAGCAAAGGTTGCCTCCACACCATTGACAACTAGTGACGTCGGTTGAAGGTATTTTTCCTATTGGCTGCTTGATCGAAGGGGACGCATGCGCATTGGAGATTCCGGGACGCCGAATGTAAGTCGTCTTGGAGATGATTCGGAATGGAGGTGGACCCCAAGGACATTCCCTGTGGGAAAGGTAATGGATCCTAAATTTGATTTCACAAGATGTCACTAATGAATAACTATGCACATGCACCAATGTGATTAATGGCTATACTTGGGGGAGGGCCCAGGTAATTGATTAAGGCACTATATAAGACACATGATATTGTAACCACTTTATTGCTTGAGAAAGACCGGGAGCGGTCGAAACGTCGCAAGTCCTTGCTGTTGTATGGAATAAATCCACTTTATTCACCATTATCTGAAGAGTGCTGCGGATTTCTTTATATTTTACTATTTTGACTGTGGATCATCGGCCAGGATCCCGATCTGCTGGCACCAACATTGCCGGGATACAAGGTACAATATATGGACTTTCCAAATTGGCTTTCTCTTTGAAAAATAGTAGTGCTGCCGGATCTACTTTATCCCCACCGTACAATGTCAGGGAATTTGAGGAAAGCAACTTGGCCTGGATGCTGGGATCAGGGAGAAGGTGACCTCCTATAGCGTCCCTAATCCTCGCCCTAACTCCTCACCATATGAGCTGACCTGGATAGTAGGACGGCTCATACCCCGGAACCCTAGGGCCCTGAGTCGCCCTGATAATCCCTCACATAGGAGAAGGGGAGAGCTGACCTGTTCTTCCAAGACTCGGATGAACAGGAGTCTCAACCGGCCTAGTAGCAGGAAAATGTAGAAACCATATACAGCAACTGGATCGGCAGGTAAGAACACCAGACAACACACTTACCTGCCGCTGCCACCACGACTGGAACCCGTGCATACATACAGGAGCCCACACACCAAACAGGACACCATACAAACAACACATACAGGAATCCAGCACACCAATTACTGCCTGGATCCCCATGCAGAAAGATCTACGGCGGCCTAAGGCAGCGCTGCATACAGGCATGTGGTTCACCCCACCGGGAAACCATGAGACCCCCTTCCGGAGGCCACAACAAGACGTACACCACACCCAGAACATAAACCTACACCAAACTTAAATACAGGTAAGGTAGGGAACATGGATGAAACAAGGAAGACATTGCTAGAGACATCAATGTCCCACTAGGTGGCCCACACACTGCAAGATGGAAAATCCAGACCAGGAGTATAACTCCAGCATACACCAAGGCTGTAGCACTACTGACTCCTGGTCTTTAGCCACAGGTATAAGAAACACCTAGTGACTACACCCAGCAAGGTAGTTAACCCCTCCAGCACCAGACAGAGGAGGAACCAGGAGAAGGGGACCAAAGCAGGGGAGCAAAGCACACATGCTGACAACCACGCATTTCCCCAGGCAACCGGCATATACGGCAAACGTGTCACAGCGCACAACACAGAGGGCGTAACAGGAAGATGGGGGAGAGGTAAAAGTGGAGAGAGACAAGGAGGTGGAGAGGAAAGGAGGAGAACAGGAGAGACAGAGAGTTCAGAGAAGTGTAGAGGAAAATAAGGAGTGGGTAATGGGGATTGAGAGATGGGGATAGGTGAGAGAGAGGTACAGGGGGATAGAGAGGGGTAGAAGGGGATAGAAAAGTAAAGGGCGAGAAAGAGAAAGGGGTGAAGAGAGAGAAGAAGAAATAGAGGAAGAGGATGGGGAAGGAAGAGAGGGGAAAGGAGGAGAGAGATTGAGATAGTTTAGGGAAAGAGAAAAAGAGGGGGAGTGAATGGCATGTTGAGATAGGGGGGTAGGTAGAGTGGAAGAGATAGAGGAAGTGAAGAGGCAGAATGGGAGATAAAGAGAGGGAAAGTGAGAGGTTTCTATAGAGCAACACAGTTATAGAGAGAGAAGAAAATTGAGGAGTAGGAGAGAGAAAGGTTAAGAGAAAGGAGTGGGTTGGGAGTGAAGAACATAGGTTAAGAGAAGAGAAAATAGGAAGGATATGGGGTAGGTGATAGAGGGAAGAATGGAAAGATGAAAAAGGGAATTGAGAGTAAGAGAAATGCAATGTAGAGGGAATGGAGACGAAGGGAATAGGTAGAGGAGGTAGGCGAGAAAGGGAGAGAAGGGGAAGAAGACAATCAGAGAGGGAGAAGAGGGGAGATAGAAATGAGTTAAAGAGAGGGGGAAACTAGACAGGATGTAGAAAGAGAGGACAGAGAGAAATAGAGCAGAGGAGATGAGAGGAAGATGGAAAGATAGGTGGGGTGCAAAGGGAAAGTAGGAAGAGAGAGGGACGGAAAGAAATAGGAAAAGGAAAGAGAAAATAACAGATGGGTAAAGGGGAAGATAAGGAGAGAGTATGGGAAGAAAGAGAATTGGGAAAGAGAAGTGGAGAAAAAGAGGGGGGGGAGTAAAGAAAGGGAAAAAGATAGATGTGAGGAGGAGTGATAGAGAACGGGGAGAAAGAGAGAGAGATAGAAGGGGTAGGAGAAAAGAGTGGGTTGGGAGTGGAGAGAATAGGGTGAGAAGAAAGAAAGTAAAAGGGACAGGGTGATAGAAAGAGGGTAGGAAGGGGGGGGGGAAGTAAAGATAAAGAAATGGGAAAGGAGAGTAGAAGTAGAGGAAGAGAAAGGATAAGGAGCGGGAATGGAGGAGAAAGAAATAGGTTAACTAGGTGGGGTAGAATGGGTGAGAAGGGGGAGAAGAGAAAGAGAGAGTAAAAGGAGGAGAGATAGAAATGGGGAAAAGAGAGGAGGAGTGTGGAGAGGATGTAGAATGAGAGCACAGAGAGAAATAGAGCAGAGGAGAGGAGAGGAGAGGGGTAAGATTTGTGAGAGAAGGGGAGATAGATGGAGAGCATAAGACAAAAGGAAAGTATCGCGAGAGAGAAGACTGAAAGAGGTTAGAGAACATATAGAGAGAGGGAGAGAGGGCGATTGAGGGAGACATTTAAAGGACTAGAGAGGGATGAGAGTGGGGGAGAGGGGGAGAGAGGAAGAGGTGAATAGAGAGATAGAGAGAAAGATAATGGGGGAGAAAGAGATAGAAGAAAGTAGGGAGAGAGGATATATATATATATATATATATATATATATATAGAGAGAGAGAGAGAGAGAGATTAGGGCAAAAATAAGGAAATTGGAAGCGAGAAAACGGTTGGAGAGAAAGGAGGAATAGGGAAACAAAGAATTGGGAGAGGTGGAAAAGATACAATATGGTAAGGGAAGAAATGGTAATGGAAAGGGCGATGTAGACAGACAGAGGGGAGATAGAAAAAAAGTGAGAGGTAGGGTTAGAGTGTAGAAAGTAAGAGTAGATTAAGAAAAATAGAGGTAGAAAGAAAGGATGAGAGAAATAAAGGGGCGAAAAAGAGTGGGGGATGGGTATGGGTTAAAAGGAGAGAGAAAAAGAGTAAAATGGGGGGACATAGTGAGGGGGAGGGGAGGAAGGAGAGTGGGTAGGGAGAGAAAGGACACAGAGGGGAGAAAGAAAGGGAGAGTAGAGAAAAGAGAGAAAGAGTGGTTGAGGGCATTGAAGAAGTGTAAGGAAAGGGGGGGGGGCAGAGGTGAAGGTAGAAAGAAAGGGGGAATTAGGGCGAGAATGGAATAGGTGAAGAAGTACATAGAAAGGGGCGGAGGAGGAGTATGGGGGGGAGGAGGCTGAGAGGAAAGGCAGGGTGGAAAGACAGAGATGAAGCGGATGAAGAGAAGTAGATGGGTCAAGGAGAGGTAGCGGAGTATAGAGGAGGAGAGGGAGGGGAAGAGAATGAAATAGAGGATGAAAAAGAAGACAGAGAGAAAGAGGAGAAGGGATGAGAGAGTGAGGAAATATAGGGTTATATAGAGAAAAGGGCCACAAAGTGAAAGGAATTGAGAAGAAGGAGAGAGAAGTATTATAGAAAGGAGTAGGAAGAGAAAGGAAGTAGAAAGGAAAAGAGAATGACTGTGAGAGGAGAGAGTGACAAGGGATTTGGGTTAGAAGAGGGTAGCAGGAAGGGAGAGCTGGAGAGTTAGGTCATAGAGAGTGGAAAGAGAGAGTAAGAGGAAGGAAGGGGGAGAAAAGGAAAATGGAGCGATAGAGAGGTAATAAGGAAGAGGAGAGAAAGTGGAGGAGAGGGAAATGGTACAGGAAAGGAGAGAAAAGATAAAAAAAAAAAAAGGGGGGAGGAAGAGGAGTAAAGGGAAAGTGAGAGAGAGAAAAGTGATTGGAAGGAGGAAAAGGAATCAATGAAAGGGAGGAGGTAGAATGAGGAGGTTTGGGAGATGGATAAAGAGAGCAGGAGAGTGAAAAGGGGAGAGGGAAGGAGAGAGTGGAGATGATTAATGAGAGATAGGAGAAAAATTATAGAAAAAGAGGTGGTATAGAGGGAGAAGGAGAGAAGAGAAGAAAAAAAAGATAAGGGGGAGAAAGAGGGAGTAAGAAAAGTGGGTCTGGAGAGAACAGGTGGAGAGGGGAATAGAGACAGTGAGAATAAGCATAGAGGGAAGAGAGAGAAGGGAATAGGGTGAGAGAAGATTGGATAGAAGCGAAGAAAGGTAAAGAGGCAGAGGACAGAAAAAGTGGGGTTGGGGGCTGCAAAGGGAGAGAAAATGGGAAGAAGAGCAGGAGGACAGGAAGAGAGGAGACATGGAGTGGAAACTGAATAAGAGTGAAGGCAGAAAGAGAATGAGAAAAGGTGAAAGGTAGAGATTGGGAGGGGGCAGAGATGAGAAGTCTGAGAAAGGAGAGAGTGAAGGTGGAGAAACAGAAGGGAGAGAAGTGAGGAGAGGGAGGGGATAGGGTGAAAGTGGGAAAAGTGGAGAGAAGGGGTAAAGGCCTAGGGAGGGGAGAGAGTACAAAGGGGAGAGAGTACAAAGGGAAGAGAGAGGGAACTTGACAGAGGATGAGGGGAAGACAGAAAGAGAAGGTGGGTAAAGAGGAAGAGTGGGAGACAGTGAGAGGAGAGAGAGAGAGAGAGAGAGAGAGAGAGGGAAAGTGGGGAAAGGAAGGGAGGTGAAAGAAAAAGGAAAAGATGGGCAGGGGAGAGGTAGAATGGGAAAAGTATAGAAAGGGGAAGGAAAGTAGAAGGAATGAAGGATAAGAGGGAATGGATAATTTAAAAATATGAAGAGGCAGTGTTGGAAAAGTAGATAGAGAGAGAAAAGGAGAGATAGAAATGGGGAAAGTGGAGGAGTGGAGTTTGGAAGAAAGAGAGAAGCAGAATTTGAGAGAGAGAGAGAGAGAGAGAGAGAGAGAAAAGCACATTGGTGGAGAGGAGGAGAAGAGAAGGTAAGGGAGGGAAAGTATGGGGAGAGAGAAAGCTGATAGAGGGAAGACAGAGGGTGTAGAGGGGCAAGGAAGAGAAAGTGAAGAGAAAAGAGGGGTTGAGAGGAAGAGAAATAGAGACAGAGAGGAAGAGGGGAAGAGACAGAGAGAGAAGGAAGGAGGGTGATGGGGGAGAGAGAGAGAAAGAAAAGGTGGAGAGGGGAGTAGGGGAGAGAGATGGGGTGTGTATATATATATATATATATATATATAGTGGACGAGAGAGAAGGACAAAGTGGAAAAGTGGTGAGAGAAAGACAAGGAGGAAGGATGGAGAAGAGGAGACAGAACAAGTTGGACAGGTGGGAGAAGAGAGAAGAGTATATGGCGAGATGAGACAGGGTAGCTGAAAGGAAGAGGTAAGGCTATTTACAGACTAGCAGTCTGGCAGGCTGTTCCAGCAGGAAACAGCCCGCAAGGTCTCTGCACATTCTGGCATTGCTGTAAGTTTGTAGGGCTCCATCCGGCCCCATTCACTATAATGGGAACCGGAGGAGATCCCTGCAAAACAGCCTGCCGAATCACCACCGCTAGTGTGCTACTAGCTTAAAAGAGACAGGTGAGAGAAAAAGAGGGTGTGAAAAAGAGAGAGGAGAGGAGAGAGGGAAAGACTGGAAGACAGAGAGGGATAAGAGAACAGAGAGGAATAGAGAGGTGGATATGTGAGGCAGAGGGGAGAAAGAGAGAGGGAGAGGAAGAGAGACAGAGATAGGTATAGTGTGGAAGTGAGAGGCGGAGAAGGTAAGAAAGTAGAGAGGGGGAGCAAGTGAGAGGGGGAGAGAGAGGAAGAGAATTCAACAGAAAAGGCCTGATAGGTGGATGGGGGAGATAAGAGCAGATGGAGTATGGGAGGAGAGAGAAAGGTGAGAAGTAGGAGAGGGAGGGGGAATATGGACAGTATAAGAGAAGAAAGGGATTGAGTTGAGGGCGGGAGCGGTACAGTCAGAGAAAGAATGATAGAGGAGGAGGGGGAGAGAAAAAGAGGTAAAGGTGGAGAGAGAAAGTGGGGGGAAAGAGAAGAGTGGTGAATGGCAAAGAGAAAGCAAAGCGAGCTGGATAGGGAGGAGTTGGACAAAGGGTTGGTGTAGGGGTAGAGAGGTTGGAGATAGATATGACAAGAGATAAAGGGGCAGAGAGAGGGAAAAATAAAAGGTGGAGAGGTAAAAAGGGGAGAAGAAAAAAGGAAATGTGGATGAAGCATTTTCTTCTTGCTCTTCTGTGCATCATTTTCATTTTCTGGTTTATAAAATCACATTGGAGTTAGATTCCAAATAAAAATAATTTCCTTTATCCTACTAACAATATCTCATCAGATGCACCTCTACATACAAGTCATCAGACCCTCTTAGTTTATTCACATTTTCACATGTTCTGGCCTTGTGCAAAGAATAAATAAATAAAATAAATAAAGTCCTCCCCATCAATCTGCACTTAATACTCCATAATGAGAAAGTAAAAACTGAATTTTAGAAATTTTTGCAAATATATTAAAAAGGAAAAACTAAAAATTGGCATGGGCATAAGCATTCAGACCCTTTGCTATGACACTTAAAATTTAGATCTGGGGGCTTCCCAGTTCTCTTGACCAACTTTGAGATGTTTCTACACCTTAAATGCAGTCTACCTGTAGCAAATTCAGTTGATGATGTGGAAAGAAACACCCCTTTCTATATAAGGTCTTTCAGCTAACAATACATATCAGAGCAAAAATTAAGCCATGAGGAGGAAAGAACTGCCTGTAAAGCGCAAAGACAGGATTGTGTGGTGGCACAGATCTTGAGAAGGGTTCAAAATAATTTCTGCCTCACTGAAAGTTCGTAACAGCACAGTGGCCTCCATAATTCTTAAATAAAAGAAGAATGGTATAACCAGGACTCTTTCTAGAGCAAGCCATTCCTCCAAACTAAACCAGGGGAGAATGATCTTGGTAAGAGAGGTTGCCAAGAATCCAATGGTCATTCTGGCTAAGCTCCGAAGATCCTATGGGCAGATAGGAGAAACTTTCAGAAGGTCAACTATCACTACAGCATTCCACCAATCTGGGCTTTATGACAGAGTGTCCAGAAAGAAGCCTTTCCTCAGCAAAAGACACATGAAAACTCACCTGGAATAAAAAATAAAAAAAAATTCTCTGGTGTGATGAAATGAAGATTAAACTTTTTTACTTCAGTTCTAAGCATCACGTCTGGAGGAAACCAGGCACTGCTCATTACCTGTCCATTATATACCCTACAGTGAAGCATGGTGTTGGCAGCATAATGCTATGGGGATATATTTCAGTGGCCTGGATTATTCAATAACTTATTACTGGTTCGTATGATCAATATTTCTATTTAGTGATCTGAACCTCTCACCTCAATATTATTACTTCTATACGTGTCTACCTTTGGACTATCATTCTTCTCACATACTCCATCATCCTCTACATCTACCACCCCTAAACACTAATACTTATAGTACTTTTTTCTAAAATTCTTGGAGTGGCGCTCACTACTTATCTGTCCTTTTTCCTGTGGGCAGAGACTGTTTGCTGGGGGCTACAACCTCACCAGGGGACACAACCTCTTCCCACACTTCCGTAACCACTGTTTTTAGGTGTCCCTCATCCCTGCTTTCCCCTCTTCTTCACAAACTATCCCACCACTGGAGGCGCCTTTTTTACTCCATTCCCTTTGGAATTTTTTTGATCCCTGAAGGATTGGATTAACTTCCTTTTTCTGTTTTCACTGTCCTTGAGCTGCCCAGCCAGAGCCCAGAACAGAACATCTCTGGAGAAATGTAAAAATGGCCGTCCACCGACGTACTCCATCTAAGCTGACAGAGTTTGAGAGGATCTACAGAGAAGAATCACAGAAAATACCCAAACCTTGTGGCATCATACCCAAGAAGATTGGATGCCAAAGGTGCTTCAACTAAGTGCGGAGTACTGAGTGAAGGTCTGAATACTTATGTCAGTGCAAAATTTTAGTTTTTCCTTTTCAATAAATTAGCAAAAATTTCTAACATTCTGTTTTTACTTTGTCATTATGGGGTATTGAGTGTAGAATGATGGGAAAACTTAATTGTTCTTTATTTTAGTACAAGGCAGCAACATAACAAATCTGAAAAAGTGAAAGGGTCTTAAACATTTTTGATTGCATTGTAATTATATACGGTATAAACATACACAAATTGGGGGACTAATCTGAGATCTGATAAAGATTGGGAGTTTGATCTAAGGGCTGATGAAGATTGCATTCTGATGAAGATAGGGGGTCTGATTTGGAGGTCTGATGAAAATTGCGGGTTTGATTCGGGGGTCCAGCCTGAGGTCTGATGAAAACTATTTATTTTCATCCTCTAAAACCTAGGTGCATCTTATGGTCAGGTGCATATTATAGAGCAAAAAATATGGTATATAAATATATATATCTATACATATATATATTGTGGAGTTTCGCTCTGGTAGATAGGGTAAGCGAGCACAGTACAGAGGCAAGTTCTTAACTCAAACGTCAGTGTTCACACTTGTGGCAATTGCACAAAACAGCACGAAACTTTGCAGTCTTGGTGTTAATTCACACACAATGGAAAGTTCATATACATAAGTCACCTTGCTGGCAGTTCTGCCTCCAGTAGTCCACAGCAGGCTTTGGGCCTGTTTCCCCAGCATTCGGCTCTCAGCCCTCCAGCACGGCACAAAGTCTCAGATCCCAAAAACAGAGACATCTCTGCTGAGCCCAGCTGCCTATTTAAGGACAGCCAGGTGCTGCCAAAACCCGGACTGGCACTTAAACTCTGGTCCGGTATTTGACCTCACCTGTCTGGAAACCAGCCCAGCCGCACATGCTGGGAGGAAAATACCTGCCTTGCCAGACACAACTCCATCACTACTACTGAATACTAAAAAAAATGGTAAAGATGCACATGTAGGCTTCTCAGTATGCCTTAGCTGGAGGTTGGCATAATTGGTTTACATAACTCCATACTGCAACCTAAAATGAATACGTTTATAGGGTAACACTGGTTCATAGGTATTACATCTGTATTGCAGTATGTATGGATAAATGTATGTAATTAGTGCTTTCACCCCCTGCCGCTGCTCCTCAGGGGTGGGATTTACAAACATAATGGCTCACGTTTACTAATGTGAGCGTGCCTAGATTTTGTAAATGTAGATCAATTTGATTACTCTAGGTTTGGCAACATTTTCTGCACCTAGTCCTCCAGATATGTGATAAATGTTAGATTTGTGGGGACTCAATGTTTCGGGTTGCTGCCGCTCTGGAAACTATACTGTGCACAGAGCCGGAGGCAAACAGCTCCATCCACTGTGCAGTGGCTGTGTCGGGGTACTGCAGCTGAAGTCCCATTCAAGTTATTAAATTAATTGGAGCTGAGCTTCGGTAAGCTGGTGCAGGAAACTACACAGTGTACCAAGCCTTCTGTTTCTGCTCCGTACACTGTTAGTTTCCAACAACGTGGCAGCCTGAAACAGCTGATCAGTGGAGGTGACAGGTGTCGGACCCCTTGCTCTGATATTGATGACCTAATATGCATCATTTGACACCACAATTCTGGTATAAAACCGTCATAGGAATAATGGCTTACAATACTGGCTAATTTGCTGGTAGAGTTAACAGTTTAAAAGTAAAAAAAAACTAGCAGAAGACAAATACGGCTCACTGACCAAAAATTGGAATTCCACATGTAGGCATCAACTCAGTTGGTGCATGCAGAATACACTGGGCCAGGAACTAGGTGGGAAACAGCTAAATACAATTGTGTTCCAACATCCTCTGAATTTTTTTTTTAAATCCTTACCGTATTTTTCGCCGTATAAGACGCACTTTTTCTTCCCCCAAAATGGGGGAGAAATGCCCCTGCGTCTTATACGGCGAATGCAGTCAGTTTTACATCGCTGGCAGCGATGTAAAGCGAGCGAGGACTCGGGGAGGGACTGGGAGGAGGAGCTGGGGCCGGCAATAGCGGCGGGGCGGTGCAGTCACTGTACTAAAGGCCCGCCCCGCCGCTCCGGTGTACTAATAAAATATGTCATATTCAATTAATGGTTATTAAATATGCCCCTTTATGCCTAATAGTACCTTAAATCCTAAGCGCATCCGTACAATGCAGGCCGGGCGGGCGGCAGCGTAACTCCCTGATGTCACGTGCCTGCGCCGCCTACTTTATGAATGAAGCAGGCGGCGCAGGCAAGTGACGTCAGTGAGTGACGCGCCGCGCCGGCTGCCCGGCCTGCCGGCATTGTACTGAAGCGCTTAGGATTTAAGGTACTTTTAGGAATAAAGAGGCATATTTAATAACTATTAATTGAATAAGACATATTATATTAGTATACTGGAGCGGCGGGGGATATGTGGATGGCACAGTTATGGGCTGGGAAGGTCTGTGGATGACACATGTATAACAGTGCCATCCACAGATCCCCCCCCCCCCTGTAACAGTGCCAGCCACAGATCCCCCTGTAACAGTGAAAGCCACAGATCCCCCCATAACAGTGTCTCATCCACAGTTCCCCCATAACAGTGTCCGTCATCCACAGTTCCCCCCATAAGTGTCCGTCATCCACAGTTCCCCCCATAAGTGTCCGTCATCCACAGATCCCCCCATAACAGTGTCCGTCATCCACAGATCCCCAGTAATAGTGCCATCCACAGACCACCTAGTTCCAAACCCACCAAACCCACAGCACACCTTTTTGGTTAAAAATATTTTTTTTCTTATTTTCCTCCCCAAAAACCTAGGTGCGTCTTATACGCCGGTGCGTCTTATACGGCGAAAAATACGGTACTTTATTGCCATATTAAAAACAAGTACACCTAAACTCTGCTAGCCTTGGGCATCCCTAAATCAGTGGTCGGGTGATCATCATTCACGTCTTGCCTATGCGAGTTGAATAATCTATTTCTCCAGGAGTCCTGTGAAATGGTTGCACCTCTGCTTCATAGAGGGCTGGGAACATCATACCTCAAATGGGCCTTATGGTGAAGACCAGAGGTGTAGCTAGGCTTTCCTGCACCCAGGGCAAAGATTCAGTATGGTTCCCTATCCTGCCCCCTTATTACATTTAATAAAGGTTTTTCTATAGAGTTCCTGTCATCGGTGCAGTCCGGAGGCTCAGAAACCTAAAGACCTGTGATGACGTCATCACAGGTCCTGTACCATATAGTAAAACCAAAATAACTCCCAAAGGTAGCAAATAAAAACAGCACTCTGCCAGGATACTTTGAAGTAGGTGTTTTACTGCATAAAAACACATAAAAACAAACAAACAGCAGCTATGCATTTTAACAGCAGTCCAACGTCTTCATCAGGTCGCTTCATCATGGTAGGTACAAGATACAGTATATATACATAATGATGACCTGGAAGTGAATGGTACATGATTGGTTATAATGTATAAAACACTGATAAATACATGACACAAGAAAAGTATATAAAGGACATTCACAAATTATACCGGCATTAGGATGACTGCAATAAAGAAAAAGAGTAATCATTTATTTTCAGCACAGCCGTCCTAATGCTGGTATCATTTTCCAATTTCCTTTATATACTTTTCTTGCATCATGTATTTATCAGTGTTTTACACATTACAATCAATTATGTACCATTCACTTCTGGGTCATCATTGTGTATATATATATATATATATATATATATATATCTTGTACCATCCTTGATGAAGCGACCTGATGAAGAAGGTGCACCGCCGTTGAAATGGGTAACTGTTGTTTTTTTTGTTCTTTTATGTGTTTTTATGCAATAAAGCACCTACCTCGAAGTATCTGGTGCAGCACGCTGTTTTTATTTGCTACCTTTGGGAGATTTTTTGTCTTTACTTCTCTTCCAGTCTCCTCTGCAGAGAAGTAGCCTGGTCTATCCTCCTGGTGTAGAGGAACTTTGCCCTTCACTAATGCTGTGCCTGGTCTGCAAAACATGATCCGGTAAGGTGTATTGACCCACAGGGATTAATACAGTGACCTAGGAGGTCTCACACCAGGGAGCACTCCCTCTCTTTTCTTTTGCACCATCTAGTAAAGGAACTGCACAGAGATTAGTGTAGTTCCCAGGTTAGAAAGGTGCCGCTGCCAGGACCTGTGATGATGACATAATCATTATCTTCACAGGTCCTGCACCATCTAGTAAAGGAACTGCACAGAGACTGGTTTAGTTCCCAGGTTAGAAAAGTGCAGCTGCCAGGACCTGTGATGATGACATCATCATTATCTTCACAGGTCCTGCACCATCTAGTAAAGGAACTGCACAGAGACTGGTGTGGTTCCCAGGTGCCGCTGCCAGGACCTGTGATGATGACATCAGCATCATCATCATCTTCACAGGTACTGCACCATCTAGTAAAGGAACTGCACAGAGACTGGTATAGTTTCCAGGTTAGAAAGGTGCAGCTGCCAGGACCTGTGATGATGACATCTTCATCATCATCTTCACAGGTACTGCACCATCTGGTAAAGGAACTGCACAGAGACTGGTGTGGTTCCCAGGTTAAGAAGGTGCAGCCACCTAGACCTATGATGACATCACCAGACTGCAATAGAAGCTCTCCATTGAGACTAGAATGGTCTAGTGAGTAAAAGGAGGTTCTCCCCTTTTCCTCATTGAGTCTCATACCTCAGAAGGGCCACATTATACATTATAAATGAGAAGTACCTCACTTAGGCTACTTTCATATCAGCGTTTTGCATTACGGTTTTGAGATCCGGCAGAGGTTTATTCACTTTTTTTGACCAGACAAAAAACCACTGCAAGCTGCAGCTTTGTGTCCAGTCTGCGAAACTGAACAATCCCGATCCGGCATAAAAATCAATAGTGCTGGATCCGTGTTTGGTAATGAAAGAACCAGATTCAGCACCTATTAACTTACAATGATTTTCATGCCGGATCTAGTTTGTTTAGTTTCTATTCAATACAACCGGATCCAGGCAACACTGATTCACCCGGATGTATTAAATGAAACAGAAGGATTTTATTCAGGTTTTGAGATCCTGTGCTGTATCTCAAAACCTGAATAAAAAAACGCTGATGTGAAAGTAGCCTCATATAGTATTGCAGACAACTACAACCACAATACCTCATGTACATCGCACAGTGACCGTAATGTGTACTGATCAAATATATCTGTACTCATTGCATCTATTATACCTTGTATTTCACATATCAGTACACTGCTGTATATACTATTACACCTGTACAGACTGCATCTATTATACCTCATACCTCACATATCTGTACACTGCTGTATATACTATATATCTGTACCCACTGCATCTATTATACCTCGTACCTCACATATCTGTACACTGCTGTATATACTATTACACCTGTACAGACTGCATCTATTATACCTTGTATTTCACATATCAGTACACTGCTGTATATACTATTACACCTGTACACACTGCATATATTATACCTCGTACCTGACATACCAGTACACTGCTGTATATACTATTACACCTGTACAGACTGCATCTATTATACCTCACATATCAGTATACTGCTTTATATACCATATATCTGCACACTGCATGTATTCTACCTCGTACCTCACATATCAGTACACTGCTGTATATACAATATATCTGTACACACTGCATATATTATACCTCATACCTCACATATCAGTGCACTGCTGTATATACTATATATCTGTACACACTGCATATATTATACCTCATACCTCACATATCTGTACACTGCTGTATATACAATATATCTGTACACACTGCATATATTATACCTCATACCTCACATATCTGTACACTGCTGTATATATTATATATCTGTATACACTATATCTATTATACCTCATACCTCATATATCAGTACACTGATAAAACAGGTGGCAATTATTGCCCTTATTTAAGCAAGGAAGGCAGCAAATGTTGTACACATGCTGGTTACAGTGCATTTCTCTCTAAAATTCTGAGGAAAATGGGTCGTTCCAGACATTGTTCAGAAGCACAGCATACCTTAATTAAAAAGTCGATTGGAGAGGGGAAAACATATAAAGAAGTGCAGAAAATGATAGGCTGCTCAGCTAAAATGATTGCAAATGCTTTAAAATGGCAACCAAAACCTGAAAGACGTGGAAGAAAGTGAAAAACTACCAAATGGATAGAAGAATAGCCAAAATGGCAAGGACTCAGCCAACAATCAGCTCCAGGAAGATAAAAGAAGGTCTACAGTTACCTGTGCGTACTGTTACAATTAGAAGACGCCTATGTGAAGCTATCGGCAAGAAGCCCCCGCAAAGTCCCACTGTTGAAAAAAAGACATGTGCTGAAGAGGTTACAATTTGCCAAAGAGCACATTGACTGGCCTAAAGAGACATTTTGTGGACTGATGAAAGTAAGGCCTCATGCACACGACCGTTTTTCGGGTCCGCATCCGAGCCGCACTTCAATGGGGCTGCAAAAAAATCCATTGCTCCGTTCCGTGGCCCCGCAAAAAAAATATAGCATGTCCTATTCTTGTCCGTTTTGCGTACAAGAATAGGCAATTCTAAAATGGGCAGCCTGTTCCGTTCCGCAAATTGCGGAAGGCACACGGGCGGCTTCTGTTTTTTGCGGACTGCAAAAAACGGAACGGTCGTGTGCATGAGGCCTAAGATTGTTTTTTTTGGGTCTAGTGGCCGGAGACAGTTTGTCAGACGACCCCCAAACACTGAATTCAAGCCACAGTACACTGTGAAGACAGTGAAGCATGGTGGTGCAAGCATCATGATATGGGGATGTTTCTCATACTACGGTGTTGGGCCTATTTATCGCATACCAGGGATCATGGATCAGTTTGAATACATCAGAATACTTGAAGAGGTCATGCTGCCTTATGCTGAAGAGGAGATACCCTTGAAATGGGTGTTCCAACAAGACAACGACCCCAAACACACCAGTAAACGTGCAACATCTTGGTTCCAGACCAACAAGATTGACCTTATGGAGTGGCCAGCCCAATCCCCGGATCTTAATCCAATAGAAAACTTGTGGGTGACATAAAAGATTCTATTTCTGAGGCAAAACCAAGAAATAGAGAAGAACTGTGGAATGTAGTCCAATCATCCTGGGCTGGAATACCTGTTCACAGGGGCCAGAAGTTGGTTGACTCCATGCAACACAGATGTACAGCAGTTCTCAGAAACAGCGGTTATACAACTTAATATTAGTTAAGTGATTCAAAGGAAAGCAAAATCTTCAAACATTTTTCAGTTTATATAGTGAATGCTTGAGTTTGTAAAGAAGAATACAAACACTGCAATTTTTTTGAACAGTCTAATATTCACTTTTCTTCTATATTTTTAGTGGAACAACACAAATTTGATATATTTTTCTTCATGTTTTTGATTTAAAATAGAATATGTAGTTCATTATGCATTTGTGTGTATGGAAATAGAAGCTATTAGAAGGATTTTGAGCTTTATTCACTTTTTTAAACACACTGCTATTATTTTGAACACAACTGTAACTATAAAAAAAAGTTATGGGGGTCACCGGGGAGCAGGGGTTCTGTTAGGGTTGCCACCTTTCCCAACTAAAAATAATAGTTACACAAATTATAAAGGTTGGTGTGTCTATTCAAGTTTGATTTAGCCTCTATTTTTTAATTGATTAAGCTGGGATTCAAACTCACAGCCTTCTACATTAAAGTTAAGAACCTTAAGCACTGGGCTATAGAGCTTCTTGTTAACCTGCTCTACATATATTATGGCTAAAAACCTCAGCAGTAGTTTCCCACATATTATGCGATCATATATATCAGAAGTATGATTATACCGTATTTTTCGCCGTATAAGACGCACCGGCGTATAAGACGCACCTAGGTTTTTGGGGAGGAAAATAAGAAAAAAAAAATTTTTAACCAAAAGGTGTGCTGTGGGTTTGGAACTAGGTGGTCTGTGGATGGCACTATTACTGGGGATCTGTGGATGACGAACACTGTTATGGGGGGATCTGTGGATGACGGACACTGTTATGGGGGGATCTGTGGATGACGGACACTGTTATGGGGGATCTGTAGATGACGGACACTGTTATGGGGGGATCTGTAGATGACGGACACTGTTATGGGGGGGATCTGTGGATGACTGACACTGTTATGGGGGGATCTGTGGATGACGGACACTGTTATGGGGGATCTGTGGATGACGGACACTGTTATGGGGGGAACTGTGGATGACGGACACTGTTATGGGGGAACTGTGGATGACAGACACTGTTATGGGGGGATCTGTGGCTGGCACTGTTACAGGGGGGGGGATCTGTGGATGGCACTGTTATACATGTGTCATCCACAGACCCTCCCAGCACATAACTGTGCCATCCACAGATCCCCCGCCGCTCCAGTATACTAATATAATAATTCTTATTAAATTAATAGTTATTAAATATGCCTCTTTATTCCTAAAAGTACCTTAAATCCTAAGCGCTTCAGTACAATGCCGGCAGGCCGGGCAGCCGGCGCGGCGCGTCACTCACTGACGTCACTTGCCTGCGCCGCCTGCTTCATTCATAAAGTAGGCGGCGCAGGCACGTGACATCAGGGAGTTACGCTGCCGCCCGCCCGGCCTGCATTGTACGGATGCGCTTAGGATTTAAGGTACTATTAGGCATAAAGGGGCATATTTAATAACCATTAATTGAATATGACATATTTTATTAGTATACCGGAGCGGTGGGGCGGGCCTTTAGTACACTGACTGCACCGCCCCGCCGCTATTGCCGGCCCCAGCTCCTCCTCCCAGTCTCTCCCCGAGTCCCCGCTCGCTTTACATCGCTGCCAGCGATGTAAAACTGACTGCATTCGCCGTATAAGACGCAGGGGCATTTCTCCCCCATTTTGGGGGAAGAAAAAGTGCGTCTTATACGACGAAAAATACGGTATATATATATATATATATATATATATATATATATATTAGTAATTACACATTAATTTTTTTTCCATACATTTTTTACAATTACTTAAAAAATAGATAAAATTATACTTCTGCTGTATAGGAATACCTAATACATGAGAAACTACTATGAGGTTTTCTAACACAGTTTAGCATTGAGCTTCCCTTAATGTAGAAGGTTATGAGTTCAAATCCTGGCAGAGACATTTCAGAAATAGAATCTAAATTAGACTTAAATACACTGGGTGTCCCCCAAATGATAATGCATGTTCATAGCCATATATGGAGTCAGAGCAGGGACTCCTAAGCTGGGTACAGTACAGCAATCTTCAGCATAGACCTAAGTGGTCCCCCTAGGAGCAGTGGGCCCTGGCACTTAGTATATACACTGCTGTATATACTATATATCTGTACATACTGCACCTGTGAAAGTAGCCTCATATAGTATTGCAGACAACTACAACCACAATACCTCATGACCATAATGTGTACTGATCAAATATATCTGTACTCATTGCATCTATTATACCTTGTATTTCACATATCAGTACACTGCTGTATATACTATTACACCTGTACACACTGCATATATTATACCTCGCACCTCACATATCTGTACACTGCTGTGTATACTATTACACCTGTACACACTGCATATATTATACCTCGTACCTCACATACCAGTACACTGCTGTATATACTATATATCTGTACATACTGCACCTGTTATACCTCATACCTCACATACCAGTACACTGCTGTATATACTATATATCTGTACACACTGCATCTGTTATACCTCACATATCAGTACACTGCTGTATATACTATATATCTGTACACACTGCACCTGTTATACCTCATACCTCACATATCAGCACAATACTGTATATACTATTTATCTGTACACACTACATTTATTACAGCAGGAGAGCGGTGGGGATCAGAAAGATATCTCTACTTTTATTATTTTATAACATTCTAATCAGCTTTGCAAAATGCATTTTAAATGGCTGGACAACTCCATCTTAATACAGGCCCCAAATGGGACCCCAAAATTGATACAGACCTCCAGACACGTCAAAATTATAATACATCCTACATAAACCAGAAACAACAAAAAACTATACCATATGTTGCATTATTCATTTCGGCCAAACAATTATGGTGTCTATGGTTATGATTGCATATGCAAACCTACAAAAATTACCAGGCCGCACGCAATTACAATAGTGCATATACTTTATAAGTTCATATAATAAAAACAGTTAAAAAGAGGGTTTGCAAAAAATGTGACATCATTGGAGGAAGAGGGACACAGAAAGGACTGGCGATATTAGCTGTACAAAGGCATGCCAAAACACAAGTCGTCATAGGCGCCATCTTGGAGTGTGGGATGCAGTATGGGAAATGGATCTCTTTTAAACTATATTCGATTTTCTATAACCGCTTGCAGATTATTGTATTAAGCCGGTGATTTTGTTTGCATCTGCATAGTCAAATTTCTTGTTTACATACAAGCATACAGCTAATAATCGCCAGTCTTGTCTCCAGCGGCCTATGATAGTAAACGGCCGGAAAGAACCTAGTGGCCCCTGAGCTTCACTGGAGGAGAGTTGCCCACATAAGATTTAAGGTGCTCTGTACTGCTGGTAGCCACTGGCAGTGGGATTTAGCCAGAAAACGGTTTTGTGAACCAGTTACGATTTAAACAAATAGACCAGGAGAACCAGCCTGAACCATCTGTATAGACTGGCGCTTATTTCCAGGAGTTTTGAAAATTTAGAATAGGCGTCTTCTAGGAATAAATGGACCGGCCAGGACACAAAATACCCCTTGGATGATCAGTCAGGAGCTGCTGCCGTCTGTAACAGTCGTCATTTTGACAGTTGATCTCTGTAGTCATAGCAACCAGTGTAAATGAGAACATTCCGTGCATGTGTCAGTTTATGACAACAGTAGGAGTCACATGACCTGGCAGTCCACGTCACAAATTCAAAACTGTCCATATACAATATGGTCTTATCCATAGGGCTTCTGAGATGTGAATAGCGTACACATGAAATTCACTTCATATAACGAGTGCTAACCTATAATGTAGCAACATGTTTATTGAAGATCAATCACAAGAGCTGATTTGGGGGACAAAGGAAGATCCAATCTGTAATGCATATTTATGGATAATGCATGTAATCAGTACTTTCATCCCCTGCTTCTGCTCCTCAGGGGTGGGATTTAAAAACATAATGGCTGAATTTCTGCACCTTGTCCTCCAGATATGTCATCAACGTCAGATCTGTGGGGCTCGCTGTTCGGGATCCTGCTGCACTGGAAACTATACTGTGCACAGAGCTGGAGGCAAACAAGTGAATGGGAGCTGAGTTACAGTAAGCCAACAGAGGAAGCTACACATTGTACAAAGCCTTCTTCTTCTGCTCTGTCTACTGTTAGGCTGAGTTCACACGAGCGTGACAGATTTGGTCCGGATGCGTTCAGGGTGCGTTCAGTTAAACTCGCACCATTTTGCAAGCAAGTTCAGTCAGTTTTGGCTGCAATTGCGTTTAGTTGTTCAGTTTTTTCCGCGCGGATGCAATGCGTTTTGATGCATTTTTCACGCGCGTGATAAAAAACTGAATGTTTACAAACAACATCTCCTAGCAACCATCAGTGAAAAACGCATTGCATCCGCACTTGCTTGCAGATGCAATGCGTTATTAACGCAGCCCCATTCACTTCTATGGAGCCAGGGCTGCGTTAAAAACGCAGAATATAGAACATGCTGCGATTTTAAAGCATTGCAGAAGTGATGCATGAAAAAAAATGCTCATGTGCACAGCCCCATTGAAATGAATGGGTCAGGATTCAGTGCAGGTGCAATGCGTTCACCTACTGCATTGCACCCGCGCGGAAATCTCGCCCGTGTGAACTCAGCCTTAGTTTCCAACACTGTGGAAGACGGAAACAGCTGATCAGAGGGGGTGCCTGATGCTGGACCTCCACGAATCTGATTTTGATGGCCTAATGTGCACCAATATATGGCAAAACAACACGCAGTTTAACAAATAATCAATCACAGTTCACCAGTAAAAAAATAGTAGAAGTAAACCAGCTCACTGCCTAAAAATTGGCATTTAACGTGTAGCCAGGACAACTCAGCCGGTGCATAGAGAATACACTGGGCCAGGAACCAGGCGGCAAACAGATATACAAAATTGTGTTCTAACATCGACTGAAAAAGGGGTTTTCCGAGATTTTTTTTGCTGATAACCTATCCTCTGGATAGGTCATCAGTATCTGGTCAGTGGGGGCCGATACCCGGGACTCCAGCCAATCAGCTGATTCAGAAGGCACCGGTTCTCGCAGTAGCTCACCAAGCACAGTGTTGTATATTGTATAGTGGCTATGCTTGGTAACACAGCTCAGACCTATTCACTTTAATGGGGCCCAGCAGCACCTAGTCCATGTGAGCAGTGAACGTGACATCACCGACCTAGGCAAAGCTGTAAGAAGGCCGCAGAGGCATTGTGAGCGCCGGTGTCTTCTCAAATAGCTGATCAGTGGGGCTCCCAGGTGTCAGACCTCCACCGATCAGATATGACCTATCCTCTGGATAGATCCAAAAAAGATCTGCAGCACTCCTTCAGTTCAAAAAATATAGGGGGTCATTTATGAAACAGAAATATTCTGACACAGATTGTGGCACATAGGTCCTTTGCGCTGCAATCTGTGACTTTTCCCAGCTCAGGCCGGGTCTAAAAAAGTGGGTGCGACGTGGGCAGGGAAGGGCCGGCAGGCTAATCTCATTTACCAGCTAGGAAGCTGTCTTACATTTGGAAGCAGCAGTGGATCCGCCGAAGTTATAGAGAGGCGGATGATCCACTGCCAGGTATAGGGGTTATTAAGACTCGAGTTTCGGCTGCCATCATGTGACCTAAGGCCTGAATTGTATTTGCCTTTGCTTCATGGCTGGATGGGAACATGACACCTCAAATAGACATTATGGTGAAGACAGGGACTCTGTTCCCCTGCTTTGCTATCTGGCCCCATTCAGCTGACTGCTTTGGGATTGGGCCGTCCACCCAAAAGTGAGAAATAACCTTTCATTGCCGGTGGCTGCTGGGCTCCTTTATCACAAATGGTTGCAGAACAGACAGCTCTAAATCATACATCCTCTCGGTGGAAAGGACAGTTATACCACACTGACAGGACTGGAACAAGGTACTGTGGTGCCCTAGGCAGACTAGGCAAATCAATTTAAAGTGACCCTACTTTCTAATAAAGAGATTTAAACACATTTTAAAAGAAGAAGTAATGGGCGTAAGAAATATAAATCCAGTGACTCACAGGAGACTTTTCCACTGATTTGAGCAGATGTAAAATGTTTATATTGTAGATGTTAAAGATTTATCATTAGGGACCTCCAAGGATGCAGATACAGAACTAGAAAATGATGGGCCCCAAACTAAACTTTAGACATCAAACCCCAGACCAGATACCAAAATATATTCAAACCCAGGTCAGAACTCTTGGGGTTGTTCAGATATGTAGTTTTTTTTAACCTGTTTAGAAAGTTGTAAAATAAAAGAGTTAGTGATACCTTACTAACCAATTACTGGCCACAGCAGCCACATGTCCAAGTGGAGAGGGTGTTGGAAGTACAGAGGCCAGTGAGGAGGACACAGGAAACAGCAGAAGGAGAGCAGCGGAGTATCAGAAAGAATTTTATAACATTCTAATCAGTTTTGAAAAAAGAATTTAACATGGCTAGATAACCTCTTCTTAATACAGACCCCAAATATGAATCCAAAATTAATACAGACCTCCAGACACAAGTCAAAATTAATACAGACCCCCCAAGCCCAAAATTATATAAACCTTCAGACAGGCCCGAAAATTAACAGAACGACAGACCCCAAACTTACAATGGAAGTGCTCATTAGTTACAATGAGCCATTTTTTTGACTATTATAAAACTATGCCCCCCCTCCCCCCTCCTTATGGGAAGAGAGGTTGGGCCCTGGGCAGGAACCTACCTGTTGTCCTGGCCCTGCACACTGAAGACCCAGCAAGTGAGTCTTCTCTTTCTGGGTCCCTCTGCAAGTTGTCTGAATGTCCTCTGTAATTGTTGCCCCTCTGATGTTTTTTGCTTTATTTTTGCCCTGTCATAAGTGCTTTACTGGGGAACAGCTAGTGAGTATCCTGGCACTGTGATTTGTGACATATTGGGGGAATTTATGATGCCCTGCCACAAAAGAATAGTTTTGCAACTTTTTGGCTTTACTTGTGCAAAAATTTGCTTCTTTTTGTCATTTCCCACCACTCGCTCCAATTTTGAAAAGTGGGAGTGGTTAGCCATATTAATGAGGTGTAGGTCAAATTTAAAGTGGTTATTCACCCCCCCCCCCACCCTGGGTAGACCTGCAAAGGGGATGATACCTACTTGTCATGGAACCATGAACCAGACGTACAACAAGAGATAAGTGGAAATAAGAAGGCTTTATTGAAAATCAAGCTGTAAGCAAAAGTCCAAACGGATGGCTAAACCGAAGCAGGGTCTACGTAGACAGAGGTCAGGAACCAGAAGGGTAGTCAGACGAAGCCAGGATCAGGAACCAACGGGGTAGTCAGACGAAGCCAGGATCAGGAACCAACGGGGTAGTCAGACGAGGCCAGGATCAGGAACCAGAAGCAGCAGCAGTCTTAGAAGCATGTGAACACAGGAGGACCAAGCAAGGAACTGAAGCCACAGACCTCCTATATATATGAGCTAGGCATCCAGCTCCTCCCAGTGGGAAGGAGAAGCCGCAGGGTGGGAGGCTACAAGAAACCCAGAAACCAAGATGGCCGCCAGCACATGTCAAACGAAGGAGAACAGTAAGAAGGTAAGACCATGACAGTACCTCCCCCTCAAGGGCCCCTCCTCCGCGGAGTAAGGAACGGTTTCTGAGGGAAGCGTGCGTGGAAGGCTCGGAGCAAAGCAGGAGCATGGACATCTGCGGAGGGAACCCAGGAACGCTCCTCTGGACCATAACCACGCCAATGGACCAAAAACTGCAACCGACCGCGGACCAGGCGTGAGTCCAGGATATTGCTCACCTCATATTCCTCATGATTGCCCACTTGGACCGGACGGGGCCGAGGAACCGAGGAAGTGAAACGATTACACATCAATGGCTTCAACAGGGAGACATGAAACACGTTGGAGATCCGCATGCCAGGAGGAAGCGCAAGGGCATAGGCTACCGGGTTTACCCTGCGAAGCACTCGGAAGGGACTAACAAAGCGAGGCGCCAGCTTGGGAGTGGGCACTCGAAGGTTGAGGTTGCGGGTGGACAACCATACACGGTCTCCGACCTGGTAGGAAGGAGCGGGCGCTCGTCTGCGATCAGCCTGGAGTCTCTGGCGCTGCGCAGAGACCTCAAGGGACCTCTGGATCTGTACCCAAGAAGCACGTAGGACGGAAAGGTGATCCTCCACAGCCGGAATATCCTGGGGAGAGAATACCTCCGGTAACACGGCAGGTTGGAACCCATAATTGGCCATGAAGGGAGACGTCCCAGAGGAAGAGTTCACCGCCGTGTTCCTGGCAAACTCAGCCCAAGGCAGGAGGTCAACCCAATTGTCTTGGTGATCGGAGACATAGCAACGAAGGAATTGCTCCAAGGCCTGATTGGATCGTTCTGCGGCCCCATTGGACTGAGGGTAGTAGGCCGAGGAGAAAGAGAGATGAATCCCCAACTGGGAGCAAAAGGCGCGCCAGAACCTGGACACAAACTGACTCCCCCGATCCGACACAATCTCCTTGGGCAAACCGTGCAACCGGAAGACCTCCCTGGCGAAAATTGTGGCCAACTCCTGTGCAGAGGGTAACTTCTTGAGAGGAACACAGTGGCACATTTTGGAAAACCGATCCACAATCATGAGAATGACCGTATGGCCTCGGGATGCAGGGAGGTCCACAATGAAATCCATCCCCAGGTGTGACCATGGGCGCTCCCTGGTGGCTATGGGTTGCAAAAGGCCCAACGGAAGGTGCCGAGGGGACTTACTCTGGGCACAAACGGAGCATGCCGCTACATATGCGGCGATGTCGGAACGTAGAGAAGGCCACCAGAACAGACGTGAAACAGCCCAGGACAGCTGATTCTTTCCAGGATGCCCCGCGGCCTTGGAGTTATGGTAGGTTCGCAACAACCGAGTGCGCAACTCCTCAGGCACAAAACACCTGCCGTTGGGTCTCCCAGAGGGAGCACCAGATTGAGCCGCCAAAATCTGCTCACCCAGGGGAGAGGTCAAGCTGGTGCGAATGGCGGCCAGGATCTGATTCGGAGGTATGACCGAAGTCGGAATCGACTCCTCCCCGGACAGCTCGGAGTACTGCCGTGATAAGGCATCCGCTCTGATGTTCTTGGAACCGGGTAGGTAGGAGACCACGTAATTAAAACGTGACAAGAACAGAGCCCATCTGGCCTGACGTGGTGTCAATCTCTTGGCCTCAGAAAGGTAGGTCAGATTCTTGTGGTCCGTCAGGATGAGAACCGGAACCACCGAACCCTCGAGCAAGTGCCTCCATTCTTTAAGGGCCTGCACGATGGCCAATAACTCCCTGTCACCAATCTGATAGTTGCACTCCGCGGAAGACAGTTTCCGGGAGTAAAACCCACAAGGAAGCAGAGGACCCTCTGGTGTTCTACGCTGAGACAGAAGGGCGCCTACTCCCGTCTCAGACGCGTCCACCTCGAGGACAAAGGGCAACCCAGGGTTGGGATGCGACAGAATCGGAGCCGACACATCGAATACCTTCCGAAGAGAAGCAACAAAACCGGAAAACTCGGCAACCACCGGATTGTTGTTCTCCCATAAAGGGCTGGCCCAGGCCAAGGCCTTGTCTGAGAGCAGCGAGATCAAGAAGCCCACCTTTGATCTCTCAGTAGGAAAGGCATGTGGCAGCAACTCGAAATAAATGCCCACCTGGTTAAGGAAACCTCGGCACTGAGTAGGCTCTCCCCCAAAGCGCTGTGGAAGGGGGGCAGAACCGGTCATACCCCGAGACACCGCAGGCGCAGCAACAGGTGTCGGGATAGACTCTGGCGCAACAACCGGAGCGGCAGTAGGAGCGGGCCCAGGAGCGACAACCGACCCATCGGCAACGGAAGCGAAATGAGCCGTGCGTTCAAGCAGGGTTTGCAACGCCACAGCGAACCGACCCAACAGGTGATCCTGCTGATCAAGTCTGGCAACCAGCGTAGGTAGCGAGGATGGCCCTGTACCGTCAGAATTCATGGCTTGGTCCTAATGTCATGGAACCATGAACCAGACGTACAACTAGAGATAAGTGGAAATAAGAAGGCTTTATTGAAAATCAAGCTGTAAGCAAAAGTCCAAACGGATGGCTAAACCGAAGCAGGGTCTACGTAGACAGAGGTCAGGAACCAGAAGGGTAGTCAGACGAAGCCAGGATCAGGAACCAACGGGGTAGTCAGACGAAGCCAGGATCAGGAACCAACGGGGTAGTCAGACGAGGCCAGGATCAGGAACCAGAAGCAGCAGCAGTCTTAGAAGCATGTGAACACAGGAGGACCAAGCAAGGAACTGAAGCCACAGACCTCCTATATATATGAGCTAGGCATCCAGCTCCTCCCAGTGGGAAGGAGAAGCCGCAGGGTGGGAGGCTACAAGAAACCCAGAAACCAAGATGGCCGCCAGCACATGTCAAACGAAGGAGAACAGTAAGAAGGTAAGACCATGACACTACTTCCCTGGCTCCTGAACCCTCCAGCCTTAGCTTCTCCCAGGGGCAGATTGGGAACCTAAAGGGGCCCTGGAAAAAAAATACCTAAAAATGGCCCCATATTGTAGGAGGGTCTAAATTGCGGGGCAAGAAAAGTAGGGGGGTCAGCAATAACATAGCGCAAAATACCACATACCACAGTTCCCCTCAATATATTGCCCCAAAAGCTGTCCCTCTGAGTTGGCTATCATGTACCAGCCAACAGCAAATATGGGCGCTTGGGCGGCCCCCTGGGAATCGGCCCACCGGGAAATTTCCATGTAAGGTCTATGGTCAATCCACCCCTCCAGCAGTGACCTGATCCCTTTGTGTCATGATGCATAATGTGGCATAAAAAATAGAGAAAGTCTACAGACACATTTAAAGATACAGCAAACTTATCAAACACTTTGCAACATTTGATAACTTTGGTGCAAACAATGGCAATGCAGACCAATTATATTTTAAAATATTTTTTAATTACAAAAAATTTGTATAATTGTACAATAATAAGTTTTAATACCATAACAATCCAAATAATATATAATACAATTAATATATAGGTCCACTATAATGCTAATTTTTTTTTTATTAAAGTGGTTATTCTGGAAAAGATAATGATGACTTATCCTCAGGATAGAAGAAAGAAGAAACAAAAATGGCTCTGGCAGCATCTCACATCATCCAGTATTTTTATTGCGACCTCAAGACAAATACAACAGCAACGTTTCGGCTGAAACTCAGCCTTTGTCAAGCCTTGACAAAGGCTGAGTTTCAGCCGAAACGTTGCTGTTGTATTTGTGTTGAGGTCGCAATAAAAATACTGGATGATGTGAGATGCTGCCGGAGCCGTTTTTGTTTCTTCGTTCATCATATGGCCTGTTGGATCAAGGGCCAACGGCGAGGCTATTGCATTGAATTTACGCATCGACAAAAGACCGTCTAGTGCTGCTTCTACCCATATTTTATTATTATTATCCCCAGGATATCCCTGCTGATCAGCTGGTGAGCGAAGCAGGCTCCGGGAAGCTTTCCATGGACAGTGCCATACATTGTATAGTGGCAGTGCTTGGTATTGCAACTAGGCCACATGACCGATGTATAGTCATGTATATGCATATGTATGTCACTAGCCTAGGAAGAGGATGCTGTGCTCAAGACATCGTCCAGGTGTCGCACCCCTGCAGATCTGATACTGATGACCGATTCATCCTTTTTGCTTGTTCATCGGGTGATCTTCTGCACCTTTACAAGGGCAGATTTTCAGGAACAAGAGTTCGCAGGAACGATAAGTGAACACACAATTAAGTGAATTCAGGCTAGGAAATGTCAGCTATAGTATATAATCTCTTAGTAAAATGCATGTGCTATATTAAAATTAAAGAATACCGACCAGCAGGGTTGCCAACCAGAATTTTTTTTTTTTCTGGACAACTTACCGTATCCCCAAATCACAGACAGCCAAAAATTTTAAGGACAAATTGGAAAACCATAAGAATGAAAAAGATTATAAGTATCACATGTCTATAGCTCAGCATACTGATAAGGACTCATTACCAGCATTTACTGTGAGCTGTAAAATTATGATAATTGCCATCAAAAGCAATTATCAACACAAGAGCAAATGATGACACAATAATGCATGGATTTTCTCAATTTTTTGGGTATTTTTACACTGCTAAATATTAAGGGCATACCATTTTTACTATTGCAGTGGCTGGATCTGGGGTTGCCCCAATGCTACCCTTGGTTCCTGGATACCAACAAGGTGCTTTATTACTGGAGGAACTCAAGTTCAAAACAATACAGACAAGGCACTGAGCTGGCTTCTCCAGTTCCCTCCCTAGGATCGTCAGCAGCGCAACCAAGTGAAGAAAGATGTGGTGGCTTTGCAGTATTCTTTATTGTTAAATTTCTCTTACAGGTTACACGCTTCAGGGCCAAACGGGCTCCTCCTTCAGACCAAGAACTTTTAACTGAAGTAAACAAAGGGGGTTTAAGACAGATAGCTGGTGTTAATCAATGATTATATGTACACAAAATGGTGCAATAAAAACTATAACTTGTCCTGCAAAAAAATAAGGCCTCATAAAGGTATATTGATGAAAAAACAAAAAAGTTGCAATTTTTTTTTTAAATGTACATGGTCACTAAGGGGTTAAGGCGGCACGCAAGGCCTTAGGACATACTCAACCTCAGCTAAACACAAGGTGTAAATTAGGAGGATGAGTCACACTCGAAGCTCTCCCATGAAGAGTATTTTAGGGGGAGGAGCCTTTTCTCCTACCACTCCAAACACATAATAGCAGCGGGTTACCCTTAACGGTGTTAGATCTGGCACATAACCACTCGGTCCCTTTAAAGATAAGGACCGTTAGTTTTTTGACTGTACTCAGAGGTAGTCCATAGTGAGCAATGAACAGTTAGGCCTGCTTGTTGCATACCAGACGCATTCAGAGGCAATACAGAGCTGGCAATCTGATGACCTAAAATAAGTGCAAACATCATAATCCATACAAATAGTACATATAAAATCACATTGCTGTACCTGAAAGAGAATACATACAATGGGCAATATTCTTATAACATTGCTGGAAATTCAAAAAGGTTAGTTCGAATCAATAAGGCACTTTTTTTATGCAATCGAATAGTGTAAATACATAGGGCAAAATGTTAATGCAATGGACTAATATAATAAGACAACAGCATTAGGTCCATTCCTCAATTCTTGAGGGTAAAGTGCACCATACTGGAACTTTAAGTGCAATAAAAGTATTTTGCAATCCACGGGAATAGTAATGTCATTATTTGTAATCCAAATGAGGTAGCAGAGTCATTTGTAATCCACATAAGGCACAAAGTCATTTGTAATCCAGATGGGCATAAATGTAGATGCACAGGTCATGTGAACTGTTAGCAAAGGGCTCCCAAATAACCTGAAAAGGGGGGGGGGGGGGAACAGAAACATTTTGCGCTATTAAACCGCAACCGAAAAGTAAAGGAAGGTGGGGGAAGTCCTGACTAAACATGGACACAACAGGGGCAACCTGAAACATAAAAAACATACAACATGCCAACAGGCCCTCACCCTTCAGGAGTAGTCTGCGCCGTGGCTCCCAAAGTCATTGTTTTTATTTAAGTAGACATATAGAGATGGTCCAGCTCCTTAGAGGAGGGATTGGACGTCCTCCTCACTGCTAGAGCTAGAAAACGAGATGAGAGGATGGTCCTGCCTCCTGTAGTCCAACCTGGCTTGGGTGGTAGAGCGGCACTGCCCTCCTGTGGCTGAATCCTGTACTGAGCGGGTGGTCACTCACCTGACGGCAGCTATTTTCTGCTTGTCGGCCGCTGCGGCTCTTGTCGTTTCAAAGGGGTCCAAGACCTCTGGCTGGAGTGGCACTGGTAAATAAACCTCCACTTGGGTCAGTCCCATCTGTCGACCTATGGTTGGGGGTGCAGGCAGTCCCGGTATGAGGGGTTCTGGCTCAGGTGCGGATCTCTCTTGACATCGTCAAACCCCACTCTCCTCTTCCTGTAGACAGGCCTTCCTGCAAGTGCTCCGGCTCTGACACTGATGCCGTTGGTTTATGGAGCACACTTACTCCCGCGGCAAAGAAACCTTTCGGGAACCGCATAGGGGTGTACTGCACCTGTTCCCCTTTGTAAATATTATGACGGACCTGGGGAAGATATGGCCTCTTAACTGACCGTCAGTTGACGAATAGTTCTGTCCCCGATCTGTTATCTCGGTCTATGTTGAACCACAGTAAGGTTCCAGTCCTGCGCTCCAATATCAGGTCGTGAGGCAGCGGGCGGTCAATCAGGCGGAGGACCCGATCCTCAAAGTCCTTTCGATATTCCCATGCATCGGTGACGTGGGCTGTCACCCTCCAGGGCACCATGGGGTTATAAGTGTTGGCCTTCTGGCTCTTCTTGGGTGGTTTGTTTCCTCTGGGTGGTGGAGTAGGATCTCTGGCTGCCCCCACCGCACCAGCCAGTGTGGGGCTTGCAGGCACCTCCTTCCCTGCTCCCATGGACAAACTGCGGGAGACAGATCTCCTCTAGAGCTTCTTTAAAATTGGAGAAGTCGCCCTGCTGGGGGTAGTCTCCCCTGATGTGGCTCGGTCTCCATCTTGCGATCTGTTGCGCTGGCTAAAACTGGAGGTGAAGAAGGAGCTTCCTGGGAGGGGCATCCACTTCCGCTTTGCACACTGTAGCATTGCTCCCTGTGGGCAGGGCTAGAGTTTCCCGCTTTAGCTGAGGGCATTCCTGACTTTTACCGCTTTTGCTGGGCATAAAGAAGCTGCGCTATTACGTTTAAAAATGGCAAATTAACTCTTCGGGCGATGGCGCACAGCGTTTTGCGGCGATCGCTCCGCAATAAACACATTAAAGTCATTTCTAGCGATGTATTTGTAAATCTAATAGGCTAATAAGTCTGTAGGCACATAGATTGCTGTCCGCATCTTGTTCGTTGTGCCACTTGGATTGCAGCGGACGGACTAGGGGGTCCCTTTAAGATATTATAAATGGTTAAAAGTTTTTGTTGTGACGCCAGTTGCATTTCAGCAACAAGGGATTAGATCCCTTTATTTAGAAGGTGATGGTGGACCCCAGGTGTAGGAATGCCAGAGTGGTGTAAGGGTTGCCTATAGTTTCCTTTGGTTGTGGCTTTAGCACTTCTCACGATGCTCCTACCTGAAGATCCTGGTGTAGTCGTCCAAAGCAGTGCAAATAGGGTTAACCGTTGAAGAATGAGTAGAATAAATGGAGTCCAGACTTGTATGTAATTAGTTAACAGCTTTACTTGCATAAACTTTCATCGGGGAACAATCTTCCAACTTCATCTTGGTCATCAGCAGATTTTGGCACAAGCTCTGGCAGGCAAACACTTTCAGCTCTGCTACATCTGTACTCTTTCAGCTCTGCTATGTTGCCTGGATTAAATAGGAACGTTTCTTTTTGCTTTCTGCTATAGGCTGCAACTTAATTTTCTGTAGTCTGACTCTGTCTTTATCTGGAACTTTGTCTTTAACTGTATCTTCTGTCTTTATCCAGGGCACCTTTTTTCCTGGCTTAAGAGGCACCCAGCTTAGGCCTCTAGGCCCAGCAGAGCACACGGTGCTCTGCTGGCCGACACACAGCCTTCCCCATGCAGGGGCTGCTCTAGACTCTATTCACAACCTCTCCCCAAGGAGGAGAAGGTTAGACTAACCTTGACTAACTAGCACCTCCCTCTCTAGAGATGGCTGGAATGGCTAGAAGGTTCCATTCCAGGGAAACTAGCTCTACCAATACTTCTGCCATCTGCTGGTGAACCAGGCACATTACACCTAAACAGTTGCAAAATCAGGAAATACATATACACATTATGCAGGACATGGGAATAAATATGTAAGATGACATAGAATGCACAGGATACACCATTGAAGATAGTGGGGTGTCAGACAAAGGTGGTAATGCCACTATGGCACATTACAATCCTATGACACATGGATCACCAAGAGGATACTAGTTTTGATAAATTATATTTTTGTAATAAAAATTCCACAAAATTCCAGGGAACGTGCATAACACAGCAGAGTATCAGGTGCTGGTGTGGAATGCTGTGGGAGGATGCCGGGAATACTCTGTGTTTTCATTGAGAGATGAGGAATGTGGTGAGGATTTTACTCAAGCCAAGTAAAACTTCTTTAACATAGACTAGGTTCTATTTGCTATATAAATAAGGTAAGTTGTCTGATTTAGGACCATTTGTTGTTTCTAAAAATGTTCAAAAGAGTATTAAAAGATATGGTCAGATACATGCTGTGAGTTGTAGCTGTAGAAAGTCCTGCCTGATGTTTATTGCCTTTTTTTCTGCTTGTCTATGTTAACGCTATCAGCCAAACCACTCACCATTTTCCTCCTTATCTACACTGTGATTATTGCCTGTACTTTGCTATAGTCAGCGGAAAAGCTGTTAATGTTACATTAAGGCGTAGATGATCTAATGTCATTAGTTACAGGTTAAGCAGGTTGTAAGCGGTTTTTCTCGGCAGGTTTATGATGGTTATATTATGAGGCTTCAGACCTCCACACCCGTGAATATTTCCCTGTGCAACGAATATCCCCTTTGCTTCTGATCAGAGAGATAAGACAGCCCAGACTCAACATAGGTTGTCAATATCTGAAATCTTTATTCTCCCAGCACATAGTTTATAGGGCTTGTTGGGGGTGGGAACATAGTGTCCTTCCAGATTCAATTGGACCAATCCTCCTAGAACTCAGCAGGCATTGGGAAATATGTGTTTGTCAATATACAGTTGAAACTTTGCTAAACAATGCTGACATCTGCTATATACAATACATGAAAAGGGTTATTTTACATTGAACAGGTTTCTCTCTCCATGCTAACAAGTTAAATAGGAAATCACAGGTTCCTGTCAATGTATAGAGGTGAGATGTTAAATAGCCTTTTGGTCAGGAAGGCTTCTATTGTGTCCAGCACTGGCAGGGTGTGATATGTGCTAATTCGATGTGCTGCATTTCACAAGAGAGGAGGCTTGTATAATATATGTGTCTAATCTGTAATGTATCAAAAGTAAGATTATGAAAATCCCTTTCACAGGTTTAAGGGGTTTAATCATTAAATAGACCAAGAAACCCATTAGGCCCAATAGGGTAACAATAATGGGACTTAGGGTATATGTCTGTATAGGTCCATCGTATAGAAAGTCTGTGTGATCTGTGTAATCTAAAAGGGAAACAGGAAATCACATAACTTTTCACTGTACAATGATTAATCCTTATTTACATAAGACTGGATGAGGAGTCAATCAATCATTATATGACCATGTACTTGCTGTTGATCAGACTGTTGGTATTCAGGACAGGTTAGGGGAAGGGACATACCATCAGGCCCCCCTCATCATTAACTTATCTTAAACAAAGGACACAACACCTTTAGCTTTTATAACTCTCTTTTACTGGGTAATGATCGGCCACAGCTAACATTATAAAGGCAACTTTAAACTCCTCCTCCAACCACTCCTTCGTTGTGTGTGCCAACCCCTGGACCCCAGAGGGCACGTGCGCCAAATCAGTTCCCATCATGCTCCTGTTCTCTACATTGCCGCCAGCTGTGACTTACGAAACCGCACCAACTCAGGAACCTCAAAAAAGTAAAGACAAAATAACCATCCAAACATAATACAGACAATACCATAACAAGGGAGGGAGGGCGGGACCAGAGGAAGAGGCAGGAGCAGGGGGGGGGCGCATATATCACCTGCCATCGCCACCTCCCCTTCCTGCTCCTCACCCCCACCACATCCCATTAACCCTTCCTTCCCACGCTCCCATTCCTTTAACCCCATATTGGCCAGACAAGCCAGAGGGAAGGGACAGGGGCCTGTTCTTACCACCTGGGAAGGGATGGGGAGCACCATCAGTCCCTCATCACCCTCCTTAATACTGTCGGGTGCTCTCCATGTCGTTGGTCCACTCGGAACTGCCTGCTCCCGGAGACCGCATTTCATTTCAGACCGGCTCGCGCACAGGCACAGGTAAGGACTTACCTGTGCCTCGCCGGACTACCAGATCGCATGTGTTCACAGGCGAACACTGCGAACTGGCCATCTCTAAACATGACGGCTTGCATGACTATGAGGTCACAGCAAACACAGTGGCTGAAACTCATTGTGATATCACAGTAGCCTACAAAAACCCATTTGTGATGCCAACTTGCGATTTGCTCTTCTGAATGAAGCCCACTTCAGATGTCATAGCAGGCTACTGACTAAATCCGACTTGTGATATCACCACAGGTCACCTGACAGAGACCTATTTGTTATGTCACAGCAGCTCAGTGACTGAACCCCACTTAGGATGTCACAACATTTCACATGTCTAAAAACCACTTGTGATACCACAGCAGCTTTCATTAAGTGTTCTTGCATTGCAAGACCACTTACTGTTATCTCACATATATATTCCTATTATTATAGCCAAATTTACCACCCTAACTCCTCCCACAGTTTTTACACTACATAGACAGTAAAATACCGAAACGTAAGGATTGTTCCCGATTGGTGTGCTATTAATTTGTGAAACGTTTCGCCAAATGGTTCACGAAATATCAGCGTTTTTGTGGCTAAATTTCTCCCATAGGAATGAATGGCGGAATGTTCAAAACTAGAGTGGGAGCTGATAAAAGCTAGAGTGTGAGCTGAAAAATCAAGACATGATTTCTATACTGCCACCACTCCCTCATTTTCAAGCCCACCTACACAAATTGTATATCAAAACGTTCAGCTATCCCTGCTGCCACTTGACGGGGTATTGGTTATTACCCGCTCGCCCCTCATGATCAGTCACTTACTAACCCTTGACTCACTTACCACAAGCCCTAACCTTCTAAACTGGCCCCGTCAGAACCCCAATAAGACACGGACACCAAGTTGGATTATATCGGCCACAGCAGCCGTTTATTGAAAACATATACATAAATAATTAACCTTTTTATTTCCCACAAAAACATCCCCATAAGATATAACCAACTTAATTCACCTGAGTAACACGGGGGAGGTCCTGGAAGCCCCAAACCTCGGAATTTTCCCAGTATCCTTTTTGAGCCGACTTGCCCCCAGCCGTTAAGCACCAGCTCGGAGGCACCACTGACGGCTCGCCCAAATTCCGCCACAACCGACCACCAGCCATAGGAGTCCAGCCCCAACCGTGGAGCCCTCCCATCCTCGTCACCTGAATCTCTCCAACTTCAAGGACCTCCCACCGCCACAGCCGCCGTGACAAAATAATTAACATTTTATTTCACTTATTCATTACACGATCACCCCACTCCGTCCCCTCCCCATCCCCCGCCATCCAACCCAGGCTCTGGAACATGAACAACAAGGGGTGGGTGGGTGGGAGCTCCGTTCTCTCCACAAAATGGCCTCCTTCATCCCGGGCCCTCACCTATTTAACCCCTCGTTCCACCGCCCCCATAACTTAAACTGACCAATCCCTCCCCAGGGGCTCCCTCAAACCAGCCCCCCGTCATGGTTGCCTCCCCTAAAGGCTGCGCCCCCCCAGTCCGGCTCTGTCTAAAGATGTCCACGGCTAAGCCATAGTCCTGATAGTTTTCACAATATGACTATTTGTTTGCAACTCACGCCGCCCATTGACATTCATTGAAACTCCACTCTAAACACCTCAAATTTGAAGGGCAATTTCTAAACTGCGACTGTGCCTTCATTTCTAATATTTCAGAGATATACTATGCATCAAAATGTAGGTCTGGGTCTTGTTATTATCAGAAAATAAAGCTCTTCACTGTAGGATCTATAATTTTTAAACTACAACCGTTTGAAGATGGCAACCGCCAGTAAAGTGAGCAAGTTGGAGCAGTTTGCTTTTAACCACTCTTCTTTGCCCTTGCTGTAGAGTGAGTTACCATAGGAACCCAGGTGTGTGAGCAGCCAGCAGAGTGACAAAAGCTAGAGTGTGCGCTGAAAAATCAGGACATGATTTCTAAACTGCCACCAGTCCCTCATTTTCAAGCCCACCTACACAAATCGGCTGCTAATGTTTTTTTAAATATATGTTTTAATGTAATTGCACTTTGGGCAATAACATTGCAATTAAATGTGCTAAATAAATAAATAGAAGTTGAAATGCATTTCTCACTCTACCAAGCTTGCCATGTGCACTTTTTAAATTTGATCACTCAATTGGTTAGTGTAATGTTTACTATCTTTACTCACTCCAAACACTCCACACAGTTACTCTGCCAACTCCATAAAGTTACTCTGCCCAGTCCAACCTTTCCACAGTTACTCCAGCCACTCCAACCACACAACAGTTACTCAAGCCACTTCACCCAGTTACTCCGCTCACTCCAGTTGTCGACTACTGGTGGAGGCAAGAACACTTCATACAATTTCCCCAGAAATTTTTTCTTTTCTAGTTAAAGTATGTTTTTAGTCAGTGGCCCTTGACCTTGTCATGCTACCCTACTCATGGATGGTGAAGCAATGAAGACGTAAACAGCACATTTCAACAAAACAGAACTTTGAGGCACAAAGCGAAATGGTTACAAACAGTGGCACTTAGCTTGTTGGTTACAGTCTCGATCATGCAAACAGCTGTGAGGTTACAGGTAATGGCGCATAGATTAATAGTTACATTCTCTAATGGGCATAAAGCTTAACAATACAGTTTCTCTTGAATTCACAGAGCAACTCACAGCATTTAAAGGGAATGTGTCATCAGAAAATGACCTATTGTTTAAATCACATTTTTATGTTAAACCTTTTTTTTTTATGTTTTAAATTTTTCCATGGCACTATATTTAAAAATGTATATGATCCTGAAATGTTTATGATTTACCTTTGCAGCCTATTGTGTTCCAATGTGTTCCAATGGAATTTCATTGTGTTCCAAAGGCAGGGCTCCATAGAAACATCACTGTGGTAAACCTGGTAGCCTCTAGAAGGCTTGAGGCTACCACAGAGAATGAATGGCCCCCTCAATGGCCACATGGGGGATGTTGTTCGGGCCCCGGAACCACAGAGAAAGCGACCTTATGCCATGGTCACAATGTACAATGTTAAATGTCTGTGGTCAGCCTTATCACCAATCACAGACACCAGCCCAGGGTGTCTGCTGTGTGAATCAGCAGAGACCCAGTACCTATCTTGCCTGCTCAGCTTCTGAGCAGGCAACATTTTTTAAAGACCAGGCACAAGAGGTCAAGAAGGGGGTTAAACAATAGGTAATTTTCTGATGACACATCCCTTTAATAAATGCATGGCCACCAGGGGCATGGCATTATCTCAGTTTCTGGTCTGACATACAAGCAGAGGTGACACAGTTTCTACATGCCCTCCATATAGGAACACACTGAAAGTGGTCCAAAAACCACAGGCAGTTTACACAGGGCCTATTCTGGTCATGTAGCACTCTCCGTGGCAGACCCGAGTAATATAGCAACTCAGATCAATATAAAACCACTAGAAGCGGTCCACAACTATAAAGCAGAATTCTCAGGGGCTTTGGCAGGGCCGGCATGAGCACCCAGCATACATGGGCAAATGCTGGGGCACACTGCTCCTGGAGGGGCCCACTGGCACTCATGTAGGGGTCGCAGCTGTCGCAACTGCGACCGGGCCCCTAAGGTCCGATAAGTCTGATCTGAGGTCGGAAACTTGGGGGGTCTGACATAGAGGTCGAATGGGGGTCTGATCCAAGGTCTGATATGGAGGCCCTGTCTCATACAGAGTCCTGATCTGAGGTCTCACATGGAGGTCTAAAGGGGGTATGATATGGGGGTGGGTCTGACATGGAATCCTGATCTGAGGTCTGATATGAGGGTCTAACATGGAGGTTTAAAGGGGGTCTGATATGAAGTCTAATATGGGGGATCGAACATGAAGGTCTGATGGGAGGGTCTCATGTGAGGTTTGATATGTATCACGATCGGCGTAACTGTCACATACGTGACACGGAGGGAGGAAAAGAGGGAGGCCCTGCCCTAGTGAGAGGGAAGGTGGTGACCCCTGACTCACCTTGCGACTGGCGACTGGCGCCTGGCTGCCCTGTCGTCCCTAGACGGGTTCCTCACCCGTACGCCGATCACATGCCTAAAACCCTGGCTTTCCCTAGGATGAGCCCTAGATAGTGAACAGGGCGGTGGGAACACTAGTCCGCACCACTAGCTCTAAAGGAAAACACCAAGGGGAGGACAGACAATACAAACTAAACATATAATCCCAGGAGGGCAACAACAGGAGACAACAAAAGCCCAACAGGGATCCGGAGGGTAGCACTCTGGAACAACAACCAGATTCTCAGCTCCAGTGGGTCAGCATAGATGTCCAGGCAGGAAGCTCTATAACTGGCAACAAGAGAAGTGTGAGAGGAGAATATAAGGAGTTTGGGAGTGGCAGACAAGAAACAGCTGAGGAGGAGAAGCTACAGATCCCTGAGTGAGACAAAAAGGATAGCAAGGCAAACACAGAAAACAAACACTAAGAAACACTGTGATCTTTAGACATAGAGCGCGCAGCCACCCGCTGCGACTTCCTGACCCCGGGTATAACGGAGTCAGACGTGGCTCTTGACACCCTCGTGACAGTACCCCCCCTTTCACGAGGGGCCTCCGGACACTCAGGACCAGGTCTCTCCGGATGAGAGACATGGAAAGCCTGAATCAACCTGTTGGCGTTTACCTCTGACGCTGGAACCCACATTCTTTCCTCGGGACCGTAACCCCTCCAATGCACCAGATACTGAAGAGAGCGGCGGACCCGACGAGAATCAACAATTCTGGATATTTGAAACTCCAGATTACCATCCACAACAACAGGAGGAGGTGGCAGCGGTGATGGTTCTAGAGGTGGAACATACTTCTTGAGCAGCGACTTATGGAAGACGTTATGGATCTTAAAAGTCTGAGGTAGCTCCAGGCGAAAAGCCACAGGGTTAATGACGGCTACAATTTTATAAGGACCAATGAACCTAGGACCCAGTTTCCAAGAGGGAACCTTCAACTTAATATTCCTAGTAGACAACCACACATAGTCATTCACTCCTAGGTCCGGACCTGGCGACCGTTTCTTATCGGCCATGCATTTGTATTTACCACTCATATTTTTCAAGTTAGCTTGCACCTTCTGCCATACCGATGAAAGAGATGAAGAAAACCGTTCCTCTTCGGGAACCCCAGAAGACCCCCCCTCTTTGAAAGTACAAAATTGGGGATGAAAACCGTATGCACCAAGAAATGGTGACTTGCCAGTGGATTCCTGACGGCGATTATTTATGGCAAACTCGGCTAACGGTAAATATGATGACCACACCTCTTGGTTTTCAGACGCAAAACACCTTAAATATGTTTCTAGGTTTTGGTTGGTACGCTCAGTCTGTCCATTCGACTGAGGATGGAAAGCTGAGGAAAAGGATAAGTGTACCCCTAAACGGGTACAAAAAGCTTTCCAAAACTTAGAAATAAACTGGGTTCCCCGATCCGAAACCACATCGGAAGGGACCCCGTGAAGCTTCACGATTTCACTGATAAACACCTGAGCAAGAGTCTTAGCATTAGGAAGTGCGGGTAGCGCAATAAAGTGTACCATTTTGCTAAACCTGTCTACTACTACCAAGATAACTGTTTTACCCGCAGACAAAGGTAAGTCAGTGATGAAATCCATTGATAGATGTGTCCATGGTCTATTGGGGATGAAAAGTGGCAATAAAGACCCTGCTGGACGTGTATGAGAGACTTTCGCGCGTGCACAAGTAGAACAAGTAGACACGTAATCTATTACATCCTGACGCAACCTTGGCCACCAAAAACGACGAGACAATAGCTCCAAGGTTGCTTTACTACCCGGGTGCCCAGCAAGTGCCGAATTATGATGTTCCTTCAATAACTCAAGACGCAGGTTTAACGGTACAAACAATTTCTCTGAGGGGCAAGAGGCCGGGGCGTCCCCCTGGGCCTCTAACACCTTTCCCTCTAGAACAGAGTGTACAGCAGAGACAACCACTCCTCTTTGTAAAATAGGTACCGGATCACTAACATTACCCCCTCCAGGGAAACTACGAGACAATGCGTCTGCCTTGGTATTTTTTGCCCCAGGACGATAGGTGATTACAAAGTTAAATCTGGTAAAGAATAGCGACCACCTAGCTTGTCTAGGGGTGAGACGCTTAGCCGATTCTAGGTACAGAAGGTTTTTGTGATCCGTAATTACCGTGACGGGGTGGATTGCTCCCTCTAAGAAGTGACGCCACTCTTCAAACGCCAGTTTAATCGCCAACAGTTCCCTATTTCCAATATCATAGTTCTTTTCTGCTGCAGATAATTTTTTGGAAAAGAAAGCGCAAGGACGCCATTTGCCAGGAGACGGACCCTGAGACAATACAGCCCCCACTCCCACCTCCGACGCATCAACTTCAACAATAAAAGGCTGGGAGACATCAGGTTGAATTAGGACAGGTGCCGAGGTAAATCTCTCTTTTAGAGAGGAAAATGCAATTTTAGCGGCGTCAGACCATTTAGAAAAATCAGTCCCCTTCCTAGTCATGTCAGTAAGGGGTTTAACGATCACTGAATAATTTTTAATAAACTTTCTGTAGAAATTTGCGAAACCCAAAAACCGTTGTAGAGCTTTAAGGTTCTCAGGAAGATCCCAATCTAAAATTGCCTGGACCTTCCCAGGATCCATACGGAAACCTGAAGCAGATAATAGATACCCCAGGAATTGTATTTCCTGAACGGCGAAGACACATTTTTTCAATTTTCGCATATACAGTCATGTGAAAAAATTAGGACACCCTTTGAAAGCATGTGGTTTTTAGTAACATTTTTAATAAAAGGTTATTTCATCTCAGTTTCAACAATACAGAGAGATTAAAGTAATCCGACTAAACAAAGAAAACTGAAGAAAAGTCTTTTCAAGATCTTCTGTAAATGTCATTCTACAAAAATGCCTATTCTAACTGAGGAAAAAGATAGGACACCCTTGCCCCTAATAGCGAGTGTTACCTCCTTTGGCTGAAATAACTGCAGTGAGACGGTTCTTGTAGCCATCTACCAGTCTTCGACATCGGTCTGAGGAAATTTTACCCCACTCCTCAATGCAGAACTTTTTCAGCTGTGAGATGTTTGAGGGGTTTCTTGCACGTACAGCCCTTTTCAAGTCACCCCACAGCATCTCAATGGGATTCAAATCTGGACTTTGACTTGGCCATTCCAGGACTCTCCATTTCTTCTTTTTCAGCCAATCTTTGGTTGATTTACTAGTATGTTTTGGGTCATTGTCATGTTGCATGGTCCAGTTCCGCTTCAGCTTTAATTTTCTAACTGATGGTCTCACATGTTCTTCAAGCACCTTCTGATACACAGTAGAATTCATCGTGGATTCTATGATGGTGAGCTGACCAGGTCCTGCTGCAGCAAAGCAGCCCCAAACCATGACACTTCCACCTCCATGCTTCACAGTTGGTATGAGGTTCTTTTCTTGGAATGCTGTGTTTGGTTTACGCCAAACATGTCCTCTGCTGTTGTGTCCAAATAATTCAATTTTGGACTCATCTGTCCAAAGAACATTATTCCAGAAGTCCTGGTCTTTGTCAACTTTATCTCTGGCAAATGTCAGTCTGGCCTCGATGTTTCTCTTGGAAAGCAAAGGTTTCCTCCTTGCACACCTCCCATGCAAGTTAAACTTGTACAGTCTCTTTCTGATTGTAGAGGCATGTACTTCTACATCAACAGTAGCCAGAGCCTGCTGTAGTTCTCGAGATGACACTTTAGGGTTTTTGGAGACCTCTTTTAGCATCTTGCGGTCTGCTCTTGGGGTGAACTTGCTGGGGCGACCAGTCCTGGGCATGTTGGCAGTTGTTTTGAAAGCCCTCCACTTGTAGACTATCTTCCGGACAGTGGAATGGCTGATTTCAAAATCTTTTGAGATCTTTTTAAATCCCTTCCCAGACTCATAGGCTGCTACAATCTTTTTTCTGAAGTCCTCTGACAGCTCTTTTGCTCTCACCATGGTGCTCACTCTCACTTCAACAGTCAGGAGCACACCAAACTAAATGTCTGAGGTTTAAATAGGGCAAGCCTCATTCAACATGCAGAGTAACGATCTACTAATTATGTGCACCTGGTGTGATATACCTGTGTGAGATCTGAGCCAATTTAAGAGGGAATACATGTGAGGGTGTCCTATCTTTTTCCTCAGTTAGAATAGGCATTTTTGTAGAATGACATTTACAGAAGATCTTGAAAAGACTTTTCTTCAGTTTTCTTTGTTTAGTTGGATTACTTTAATCTCTCTGTATTGTTGAAACGGAGATGAAATAACCTTTTATTAAAAATGTTACAAAAAACCACATGCTTTCAAAGGGTGTCCTAATTTTTTCACATGACTGTAATTTATTCGTCCGTAGGACCTGCAGTACTTGCCTGACATGTACTTCATGTGTTTTCAGATCAGCCGAATAAATTAAGATATCATCTAGGTATATGACTACAAACCTGCCGATGAGATGACTAAAAATATCATTAACGAAATGTTGGAAGACAGCAGGGGCATTGGTCAGACCGAAAGGCATGACTAAATTTTCGTAATGCCCCTCAGGGGTGTTAAAAGCTGTCTTCCACTCATCCCCTTCCTTGATACGAATCAGATTGTAGGCCCCCCCTAAGATCAAGTTTGGAGAACCACCTAGCACCCGCAATCTGATTAAAAAGGTCAGGAATGAGAGGAAGAGGTTATGGGTCTCGGACGGTTATCCGGTTTAGCTCACGGAAATCTAGGCAAGGACGCAGGCCCCCATCTTTCTTTTTAACAAAGAAAAACCCTGCAGCCACGGGTGAAGAAGAGGGTCTGATGTGTCCCTTGGCCAGACTCTCGGAGATATAATCTTTCATGGCTTGTCTCTCGGGACCCGAAAGATTATACAACCTGGACTTGGGTAATTTTGCACCGGGAATCAGGTTAACCGGGCAATCATAAGGACGATGAGGTGGTAGCTTCTGACAACCCTTTTCAGAAAAAACGTCCTCAAAGTCCGAAATAAATGTAGGTAGGGAAGCTATGGAGGCGATTAAGCAATTGTTATTTAAGCAATTCTCTCTGCAATGCTCACTCCACTCCAATATCTCCCTGGCCTGCCAATCCACCACTGGATTGTGCGCTACCAACCAGGGAAGACCCAATACCACAGGAGAGGGAAGGCCCTCCAGAACGTAACATGAAAGACGCTCCTTATGGTGGTCCCCTACCCGAAGATGTAAGTTATGGACAACGTGAGTGAGGTTTCTCTGAGACAGAGGAGCAGAGTCAATAGCGAATATGGGAATGGGTCTCTGCAGCGTACAGAGAGACAAACCCATAGTGCGGGCAAAATGGGCATCTATCAAATTTACCCCTGCACCACTGTCTAGAAAAAAAGAAATAGACTCCGTCTTAACACCAAAAACAATAACCGCTGGCAACACAAATTGAGATGTTCGTATGGAGGAAACGTATACCCCCCGGCTGACATCCTCCGCACAGCCTGGGGTTAGTAGTTTTCCGACGGTCTTTTGTTTTTGGGAAAAGGAGGGACAGACATTAATGAAATGACCCTTCCCCCCACAGAAAAAACAAGCCCCCCACCTACGGCGAACCTCAGGAGGACGGACCTGACGAGAAGTTCCTCCTAGCTGCATAGGCTCATCCAAGTCAGTACAGACTAACTGCTGCTTGGGAGAGGTTACCGATTGCTCAGGAATTTTCGATCTCTCCCTAAGACGTCTATCTATCCTGATAGAGAGGGACATAACAGCATCAAGGGAAAGGGGGGTCTCATACAGCGCCAGCGCATCCTTAACCCTTTCAGATAACCCAGAGCAGAACTGACTCCTGAGAGCCGGGTCGTTCCACTGAGTATCCGTAGCCCACCTGCGGAACTCTGAGCAATATTCCTCTGCTGGCCGATCTCCCTGTAGGAGTCTCCGTAACTTCGACTCAGCCAGGGCGACACGGTCAGGGTCATCATATATGAGACCCAAAGCCCCAAAAAATCCCTCCACTGACCGGAGAGCCTGGGAACCAGGGGGTAACGAGAACGCCCAGGATTGCGGGTCCCCCTGAAGCAGGGAAATAACAATCCCCACCCGCTGTTCTTCATTACCTGAGGAGTAAGGGCGCAGCTTAAAATATAACTTGCAGGCCTCACGGAACAACACAAATTTGTCCCTTCCCCCAGAGAATCTGTCAGGAAGAACAACCTTGGGTTCTGTAACAACCTGGTTACCCATAGCAACCGCTGGGCTTACGGTCTGCTGCATTTGCTGCTGCTGTTGGAGGACAGACGCCTTCAATCCTGCCACCTCCAAAGACAGGCCTTGAAGCTGTTTTGCCAAAGCAGCAATAGGATCCATATTGGATTCTAAGTAGAGAAAAAAAAAAAAATATATATATTTTTTTTTTTGTTTTTTTTTTCTCAAAAAAAAAATAAGGGCCAGTTATAATATCACGATCGGCGTAACTGTCACATACGTGACACGGAGGGAGGAAAAGAGGGAGGCCCTGCCCTAGTGAGAGGGAAGGTGGTGACCCCTGACTCACCTTGCGACTGGCGCCTGGCTGCCCTGTCGTCCCTAGACTGGTTCCTCACCCGTACGCCGATCACGTGCCTAAAACCCTGGCTTTCCCTAGGATGAGCCCTAGATAGTGAACAGGGCGGTGGGAACACTAGTCCGCACCACTAGCTCTAAAGGAAAACACCAAGGGGAGGACAGACAATACAAACTAAACATATAATCCCAGGAGGGCAACAACAGGAGACAACAAAAGCCCAACAGGGATCCGGAGGGTAGCACTCTGGAACAACAACCAGATTCTCAGCTCCAGTGGGTCAGCATAGATGTCCAGGCAGGAAGCTCTATAACTGGCAACAAGAGAAGTGTGAGAGGAGAATATAAGGAGTTTGGGAGTGGCAGACAAGAAACAGCTGAGGAGGAGAAGCTACGGATCCCTGAGTGAGACAAAAAGGATAGCAAGGCAAACACAGAAAACAAACACTAAGAAACACTGTGATCTTTAGACATAGAGCGCGCAGCCACCCGCTGCGACTTCCTGACCCCGGGTATAACAGAGTCAGACGTGGCTCTTGACACCCTCGTGACAATATGAGGGTCTAATCTAAGGATCTTTTATGGGGTCTGAGTATCTGATATGTACTGACGCACATTATAAGGGGGTAGTTTTTGTACTGGAGCACATTGTGGGGGTATTTTTTGTGTTGTCTCACATTATAAGGAGGTATTTTTTGTACTGGAGCACATACTATGTCTATTGCATTTGGCAACATCTATAATACGTGCAGTTTCATTGCCGCATGCATTGCGCAAAATGTCACAATGGCCCACTGAGACTTTATCGCCCAAGAGCCCGCATGAACCTGAAGCTGACCCTGATCTTTGGGTTTCAGCAAAAAAAAACGGGGGCAGGGCCAGACTCTTCTCCACAGTCCTCCTCCAGATCTAGCTGCAGTGTCAGTCCCATAAACTACTTGACTGGCGGCTGATATAGTCTATGTACTCTTCAAATACAAACACTCTACTGCCCAAATTACTTATTATATGTACTCTATCGGTACATCATGTTTGCTCTACTCGCACCCAGAGCTGCGTTCACACGTCCTATGCTACTACAGGTTCTTTCCAGGCCCATTTCAAGAACTGCATTCACGTCGCTGTTGCATCTATGTTATGCTCCGTTCACAACCAGAGCTGCTGTTATACCAAATTTCATGCTCTGCTTATACCCAGAGTTGTGTTCACACCTCTACTGCTACACCAGGTCGTATACCCCACTCACCAAAGCCGCTTTCCATGTATGCTGTCACATCAAGTTAATATTCTGTTCACATTCAAAGCTGCGTCCGCATGTCTGCTTTTACATCTTGTTCTATACTCCATTCACTACTAGAGCTGCGTCCACGTGTCTGCTTTCGCATCACGTGAATACTCTGCTCACTTTCAGATTGCATTTATACGTCTGCTTTATACCATGCTTTTCATGCGCTACCCATACTCGGAGCTGCGCCCATACCATGTTTTTTAGGTACCACTCGCATCCAAAGCTGCATTCACCCATTTGTTGTTACATCATGTTGTACTCTGCTTCCACTCAAAGCCGCATTCTCCTGTTCATTGCTACGTCATGGTTTTGCTCAATCTCACCGGGGCAGTCTGCACCCACCGCTCTGGTACCTCTCTCCCGACAAACATAACTGCGTTCTTTTCAGGCTTACGTTCCCTTCCTCAGTGGTCTGTTACATTCCATAGGCCTACTTTCTGTTTAATCCTGGTTCGTATTCACTCAGACTGGTCTCCTTTTACTTCTGGTTCGTATTCACTCAGACTGGTCTCCTTTTACTTCTGGTTCGTATTCACTCAGATTGGTCTCCTGCCCCAGTTCACCAAACAACTCCTCAGCGGAGGTCAGTGGGCCAGTAAGTTTCCTGCTATGTTTTCACAAGCTGTTCATTTGTTTGTCACGATAAGAGCCTTCTCTTAGCGAACTTGCAATGCCTCAGGCTCTTGTTTTTTTCCCATCTCTGTTTCAATTTCATGTTTACGTTTATGGTTTGCGGTGGTTAGTGTTATGTATGCACGTGCTTTGGATTACTAATGTCTATATTTTCAACGCCTGTTGGCAGTTATGTTCCTTAGGCCACCTTCTAACCAATCCAATCATTCAAGTCGCTGCATATCCCATCAGGTCCGGCTTACGTTTTTATTACTTATCGTCACCGCAACGTCATCCCTCTGGCTTCGGGGGCCCTATGACTGATCCGGCCTCATGGCTCCGGGGGCCCCATTACCGTTTTTCATGTTTTGGTTGTTAGGGGTACGACATGGCTGTAGGCTGGTTAGTGTTCCTGGTTTGCTCTCCCGCATGGCTCCCGCCATAAGAGGCTCGCCCGCATGGCTCCCGCCATAAGAGGCTCACCCGCATGGCTCCCGCCATAAGAGGCTCGCCCGCATGGCTCCCGCCATAAGAGGCTCGCTGGAGTGGCATTTGGCTTAGAGGATTTCACAATTGTCATCGACATTGGTAGGTCATACGGCCATCTAATACTATTTTCCATGGCACACCTTTCAGAAGTTTTCTTTTGTTCATTTATATTTTACAGATTAGCACTTGCGGTTCATTTCAGCCTCATTTCATTAAGAAGCTTTACCCCATGTCTTTGTCTTTCTAGGTTATCGAGTCCCGGTTGATTACTAAACCTCTTGGGTTAAGCCCCAATCTTTTCCCCAGCCGTCCTTAATTCTTAAGGTTCGCATCCCGACGGCTGCCTGGCCCCATGGGCCCCCGGCGGCTGCTTCGGCCCCATGGTTTCAGGGGTCCGACCAATGGTTGTCTGTCCACCTGTGCAGCTATGCTTTTGGTTTTTGAATGACTCACATCTTTACCTGCTTGCCAGCTTATGTCATTTAGGTTTCATTTTAGTTAATGTCCGTTATTATCTCCATTTTCTGTCACGTTTCCCTTCGTCTTTTCAGCTCATGCAGTTGAACTCATGTTGGGGGGTCACCTTCCACGTCAGTCAGGTCTTGTTCCTAATGATATTTCGCCTTGCATGTTATTCAGGCCACGGATTGCCTGCCACATCGGTCAGGCTCATGGTTTAATTTCACCTGTACCTTATTCAGGTCACTTATTATAGTTATAATTCTTGGAAAAATAATAATAATAAATCGGCCCCATGGCTTCGGGGGCCCGATGACAGCTTCGGCTCCGTTGCTTTGGGGGCCCGATGACTGTTTTCAGTCCTGCTGGGCTGATTGCCTGGTTGGTTGTCCATCTGTGCATCTGGGCTGATTTGGCCCGTATGTATCGCATACATACCTGCTTCCCTAATTTCCTAATAATCCATGTTGATCACTCACTTTATGTTTTGACCGCAAACTGGTCCGGTTCGCCCTACAGCATCACTGTCATGTCTTACGCAGATATTTCGTCTTGCTTTAATTGTTCATGCTTTCGTTCAGGTCCTGCCAGAGAAAGAACAAGTAGGGCAATTCCCTCTAGCATTTCAGTCTCTGATCGTAGTCGATCATATCTTGTCAACCAGGTCCCCGCACAAAGTCTTTGCCTTTTTACCACGACCAGGAATATATTTTCGCTAGTAGCTTCATTGCAATTGAATTCCCTCACTCATGGGAGGGCATAGACAGAATCTTGTATATTATGGCTTCGTAGCTTCTTGCCGCACTTACCCCAAACTCCCTACAACCACGTTGAATCAGGTTTTGGACAAGGTCCAGCATTTCCTCACGGTAGAAGATTCAGATAGTAGGTCGGTCTTCACGTCTCAAGCGTTAAAACAATTCTCAGTGGCGCACAGTAGAACGACGCGCGGACCACAGCTAGCAGATAGCGGTTGTCAGGGGTACTATTCAAGGATTCTCTTCCTATCCACATGTTTTTTTTTGGGCCCTCATTCCTGCATAGTCTAGGCAGGTAGGTTTCGGTCCCACAATCTCCTGAGGCTATGGCATTGCCAGTACTCGCACTAGAACCAAAACTTTACAAGGTTCAGTTGGTTTTCATGATCCATTTCACAATGTATTCCTGGTCCTCCATTCCGCTTTGGGGCAGTATCTGCAATATTCAGCATCATGTCTCTGGCCTTGTCATCCACAAGATGGGTTGTAGGTCTCCTTTTGATCTTGCCTCATACACCCCGAATTTTCGCTCTAGATCCCTGACGCCTTGCAGTTGGCTTGGGGATTAGTTTGCACATGCCATAGAGAGTTCCTTATCTACCCTACTTGGCTTGGTTTTGGCCCACTTATAGGCCTACCCACGATCATGGCTTAGGGCACACAACAAGCCATTTAGTCAGGTTAGCTAAGACACGCCTAGCTGGGTTAGGTTGTTCCCGTTGTTTCTCTCCCTAGGGTTCTTTGGATATCTCTTGGCCGTAGCCATGGACCACAAACAGTATATGGACTTCCTGACTTCCAACTGCTCATTTGGTGTCAGTGGGGTCACAGCCATAAGTGGGCTCATTTGTGACTCTCCATAAACTCCCACACCATGGTACCAATCAATGGCATGCATAGAAATAGGGCGAAGACTCTTACATGTGCACTACCCCAGACATGGGGTATCTGCAAACTGTTTTATTTATATTATAATGTTATATATATTTTTCTTGTTAATTGCATTATACCGAGCACCCGAGTATAATGGAAGTAAATGGGAGAACCTGGGCATTAAACCAGGTACCCCCTGCTCTGAAGAGGGGAGGGTGCCTGGTTCATAGGAAAAGGTCAGGTTTGATGGAAACACCACCGAAATGGTTCGGGAACAGCATGGGGAGGTTGTTTGGATGCATCTTGGACTCCCAGGTCGCTGCTGGGAACGATGTTGTCCGAGTAGTACGCCACTTTTACAGACTGACAATAATACACACAAAACCAAAGATAAAATTGATTTTAGAGGAAAAATTGTTAGGAAATATACTTTCCTGCATATTTACTTGTATATAAAGTGCAAGTGCTGCCAAAAATTACAAGGAAGAGGCACTCTGATACAACCTGTATATCACATAAAGAAGGGCCTCATTCACATTGTGGTACAATTGTTTAGGTAGTGGGAAGCCTACACTCATAAAGCCTATGCACTAAGGGAAAGGGCTGCAAAAAATTACAAGGAACCAGCACTCCAATACACCCTTTGTTACACATAAAGGAGGGCATCATACACACCCTTGAAAAAGTATGATTGATGGCCTGCTGGTGACCCTCAAAAACATTTGGAGCAAGGGCCTGCTGATCTGACCATCTAAAACATTATGGGCGAGGGCCAGCTGCCGCTTTGGTGACTCTAGATAACCTGGGCCTGATCGCACGTCCCCGTTACTGCGACGATCCATTCGGGTGTCTGCCCTATCAAATTTCGATGTTATTTTCAGAGCCAACCACGGTGACCATGGGTAACGGGGAATCATGTTTGATTCCAGAGAGGGAGCCTGAGAAACAGCTTCTGCTACCACTTCCAAGCAAGGCAGCATGCGCGCAAATTTCCTATTAGTTATAATTAGGTGAGGGCCTAAAGGTGAGCTGACCCTCTAAAAGATTGGGAAGTCAGATTCACACACATATTATTGCCTCCATTCCTGTATTGTTTGTTTTTTGGAGTTTTTTTGTTATATGTGGATCCCTGATGATCCCTGATGAACTGACCCAAGAGAACGGTTCAGAGAGATGCGTCGGGACAAAGTTTGCATTCCTGGGACATATGGTATGTGCTCCTTTCTTTTCCACTGGTGATCAAGACCTGGACGCCACCGGTTTATTTGGGGCATATATGTATTATGTGCAATTATTTTTGTTGTACCTTATTATTTTCTGATACATGCATTGACTTATGACTTTACTATTGGACTGTAGTCAGATTAGGTCTCTTCTAAGGTGGCGGTATCTATCCCTTGTCAGGGACATATAGAGCCTATCAATTCCGTTTTGCTAGGCAGGGCCTATAGCTTGATAGGGCAAGTGTGAGGGTGAGGAAATTTTCCTTTCCTGGGGGGCAGAGCTTGGCAGCAGAGCGAGACGCACATGTTTGTGTGAGCTCTGCTTCTGGCTACGTGCATACAAGCTTTTTAAGCTACAAACGGAGCCCAGAGATGGGGAAAAATCAGCAGAGATAAAGCCAGAGACACTCCAGGCACGCATGGGACTCACCCTAACCACGGAGAAATGGAGAAATTTCTGAGGAGAGGAGTCGGGCCGACTATAAAACGCCATAGCGTATAGCGCAGGCGTTGCAGACTTAGGACGGAGTGTAGGCAGCTGTTATATTCCCTTCCTGTCTTGCTGACTGGGGTAGTGCAGGGCAGTAAAGGGTGCAGAGGTTTAACAGGTAGGAAAATGCCAGGGCGCCCCTCCTCTTCCCCCATTCAGAGATAATAAAAAGGCGGGCCTCCTGGTTTTTGTCCTCTTTGCCAGCACCTAACAGTGGGAGCTCTCCCTGTGCAGGTATGGCTGATGATAGAGCCCTCCTAGCAGCCCTGGCTGCTATAGTACATGAAGATCCCTCGTGATTCACTGTATTAACCGCTTGACATCCTCGTCCCCCCTGGTCCTGGCGTTGTTGTGCCACCTTGTTCTAAGATGTTTACAGTCTAATATTTATTTCCGTGCTTCTCATGTGCCAGGTGTCATTAACAGAGCTGCCGATGCACTCTCTTGCTTTAATTGGCAGGAATTCAGGGACCTAGTACCAGCGGCTTCTCCGGAGGGCTCCAAGTGCTCGTCGCATCTCTGGGACATCCCGCTGAGCAGTTGATGCCGCTGATCCGAGCTTCAGTCGCGCGCCGAACATGGATGGGTTATGGTAAGGCCTGGGCTGACTGGGTGGCGCTGGCTGGTAATGTCCCGGTTCACTCATCTGTGTCTGACCGGTTGGATTACAGTTCAATTTGTGGTGCGAATGAGGGAGGCGGGGGTTTCAGCGGTGTGTGGCTCAAAGGTGCTTAGCGGGAATCAGTTTTTATTTCCGTTTATTGTGTTGGGAGGACGTCACAAAATGTTTCATTATTCGCCAGTCCCTTAAGGGTTGGCGCAAGGAACGTATACGTACCGAGTGCAGGCGCCCCGTCTCGTTCCTGCTCCAGCTAATTCAGTCCCTGGGTCTTGTCTGTCCTTCTCCCCAGGAAGTGTTATTGTTTCGGGTCGTGTTTTGCCTGGCCTTTTTCGGTGACTTCCAGGTTAGTGAACTTCTCCCTCCGTCTAAGTACAAACAGGGTGGCCTCTTAGTGGAAGATGTGCTAGTTACAGACGCCTCAGTCCGCATTCGTCGTTCAAAAACGGATGTCTTTGGACGGGGTTGCAGTGTGTTGCTGTACCGCATTCCCGGCCCAGTGTGTCCGGTTTCGGCTACCGCAGAATTTGTGGCTTCTCGGCCGGTGAGCCCTAATTTTTTGTGTCACTCCTCGTCCGCACCGCTCACTCGGTTTCAATTTATTTCTATTTTTCGCCGATGCCTGACTGCCATGGGTTGTCGAGCTGCGGATTACGATTCACACTCCTTTAGGATAGGTGGAGCGACGGAAGCAGCTAGGGCAGGGCTGCCAGATTCTGAAGTCCAGCGTATAGGTCGATGGAAGTCCAATTGCTTTGTGTCTTATGTTTGCCCTGACTTACTCTGATTTTCTTGCAGGTTCCCGTGGGGCACTTGTATTTGTTCTGGGCTGGCCAGAGGGCTGAAGTTAGACCTGGTGGACGAAGCCTCGGTCTTCAGAATTGTCGGGTATATAAAGCAAATGCTTTATATAAATATTTTTAAAAAAAATATTTGGGTCAAAAGAAAAATTATGCAAACTATATTGACCCAGTTAGATGGACATAAACATCTTAAAGAGTTCAATCAAGAACCTGATTATTTTGTGCAATCAGTAAAACAGGGTACAAGCGTCTATGCAAAAATATAAATGGTTTATTATGCAATAGGTTAAAATACAAACAAAAATGAATCAACATAAATTTCAATAATATACAATGATATGCAGTACCCAGAATTCACCACTATATGATACCAACAAAACACTACTCAACCAACACAAGAATATTATGCAATACAGCTTTAAATCTGTGAGAGATATACAATCAATGGATTATGCGGAAAACTCAATCAAGAAGATGACAGGTACAAGCCCTTGCTCTGCCCAAAAATGATGACCAATCTTTCAGATAATGGTAGTATTGCAACAAAACTTATAAATTATTGGCTTGATATAAAACTAGGGAATTCAAAGATTCCCAACAAAGAGTTTCTCCAATATTATCCCCTTCTTTCAGTTATATGCATCGTAACTGAAATCAGAGAAAATACGGATGTAGCAACTAACGTTACACGTCCGCAAATGAGCGGGTATCTGGCTAAGTATCAAGCCAATTAATTTAGATCAATACTACATAAAACAAAATATACATTACCCAAGGGTCAAGTGATGTGCAGAGTCTTGGGGCAGCCAGCTCTCAAGAGTTTTTCCCGATAATCCAAATGATTTTCCAGAGATCTATAATCCAAATGTTTGTTTCTCTTTTTTTTTTTTTCTTTTTTTCTTTTTTTTTTTTTTGGTAACTGGTTTCTTAACCCAAAACTTATCAGATGAACACGCCCTCCGAGTTTGGAACTTTCCAATCATTGTTGGAGGGGTGTGTGCATTGATAAGGAACATGACGTCATAATACTACCCAGAATGCAATTTTGCTACTGATGTAGTATTAACCGCTTATATCTAGATGGCACTGTTGTATAAGCAATAAGCATCATACCATTAAGGGTTAACTCATACATGCCTAATATTTTCACTACTTCACACCTCTGACATCTAGAGGCCTTGTCTCAGGGCTGAGGGACAAACTTTGATACATGAATATATACTTTGAGGAACATCTAGACCATTCTCACACTGTAGAATTCATGTTCAGATAGGAAAAACAATGAAGCCTCAGAATCTGCAGGTGCGGTGTATCTTCTAACTTTCTAAATGTATAATATATTGTTACAATAACAGTAGCTTTTGAACAGTACAGTAATCTTCTCACGGACTTACTTTGGCCTACATGAAACTTCATACAAAACAGTGAATATAAATCAACATTGCTCTTAAAGGCAATGAATACCCATTATAACTAAAATAAGTAAATATAACTGTTTAAACTTATGAAAAAGCACAACAAAATCCCCCTTCATTACAATGTAATCCAATAGAGATGTTGGGTTACATTGGAATGTCACAATGGGGTCTTCATTCAGAGTCTTTAGAGACATTAGTTCTTGTTTAAACTGTTCGTGACTCTCATGAAGATTCATTGAATGAGTCAATAACTTTGAGTGAAAGTCGGTGGTGACGACAGTATCCTCTACAACGGAATATAAGTCCGATAAATGTTTTTTCTGGTTCTCCATCTCTGCATGAATACTCATTAGGTTCCTTTTCAGTGAACCGATCTCAAGTTCCAATGTCTTAATAGAGATGGAATTAACAGCTGATACACCGGTGGCAATGACAGTGCCCACTACGGCAAAGATTATGGCGGCTGTAATTGCAGAAATGAACCGCTTTGGTCGTCGACTTGTTGAAAACTGTTCTCTGGTCATGGTTTTCCTTGTCTGTTCCAGGATCTGTGTAACTCTTTCTTGGGAATAGCCGATGTGCATTTGATACCAAATCTTTATCTCCGGAGACGAAATCTCAGAAATGTTGAACTGTCTCTCGACGAAGACACGTGGGTCCAAACTGACGTAGATCTTTTGGGATAGAATCCTCTTATTCGTCAAGATGAATCCCGTGGTATCCTGTAGCATGATCCCAGATGAAGGGCCTGGTACAGCAATCGGCTCGGCCTGGAACTCCTTCCCCAAGATCAGGACGATGTAGATAACGGCAACAACCCTCTGTGCCATTTTGCACCTGTAATACATTGTATGACAAATATAAGTACATACACCTTCCACTTTTTATCACTCCTGCAAGAAAAGAGTTAATACTACCATACATCTTTGATTTGGTAACATTTCTTTTCTTGGACAGAGCAAGTTCTCGATACAAAAGTGAGTCAAGAGATAATTAGTTACAGAGGAAAATACATGAGGATAGGTTAGTTATTTGTATGTTCATACTATACCAATCCTGGGTTTCCGTCTTTAGCTGGAACCTTGTTATCTCTTTACTCTTCATCATCCGGCAATCCTTCCATTTGGCGAAGTTGTGACCTAGGATGACAAACACGTAATTGATTAATGTGCACCCATTTCTCTATAAATTCATCCCCCTTTGGAATTTTGATCTTGTAGACCACAGGTGACAATTTGTCAGTGACGACATAGGGTCCCTTCCAGGAAGGCAGGAACTTCCTTTCCTTCACCTGATCCCGGGCGAAGTTATAGAGATAAACCTGATCGGAAATTTGGTACTCCTTTTGAGTAGTCTTCAGATCATAGTAGGTTTTGGCGCTTACTGCTGCTTTCTCCAGATTCTTCTGGGCAAATGCAAAAGCATGTTGAAGGTGCTTACGTAGATTCTCTATGTACTGATGGGCTGTTGAAGCATTTATCAAATTTTGGTCTGTTGTCCGGTAGAGTAAATGCTGGGGTAACACCATCTTCCTTCCTGTGATCATTTCGAAGGGAGAAAGTTTGGTTGCTGTGCTTGGAGTGGCTCTTATGGCCATGAGAACCAGAGGCAACTTTACATCCCAGTCCTTACCGGATTCATTAACAAATTTCTTTAGAATGTTGACAATTGTTTGGTTGTAGCGTTCCACTCCACCACTAGAGGCTGGCCGGTAAGCTATATGTAGCTTCCTTTTTACTCCCAGTATCTCCCACGTTTTTGTCATCACCTCACTAGTGAAATGACTTCCGCGATCGGACTCGATGCGTTGGGGAAGACCGAACCTGGAAAACACGTGGTTAATGAGTAGAGACGCACACACACTTGAACTGCAAGTCTTGCAAGGCAAACATTCTACCCATTTTGTGAATAGACAGGTCACGGTTAACATATATCTGTTGCCTTTTGATGAAGTTGTTACTGGTCCAATAAAGTCAATCTGGATATCTGACCATGGCATGGACATCCCCCTTTTCATCAGCGGTGCCCGATGAGTGGGTGCTTGCGGCTGGAATTGAGGGCATATTAAACATCCTTGACAATATGTGCGAACGTCTTGCAACATATGAGGCCAATAAGCGTAATCCCGTAATAATTCATACGTTAACTTCTCACCTCGATGACCAGCCGTTGGGGCGTCATGGGCGTGTTGTAACATCAAACCTCGGTATGCTGTGGGTACTACCCATTGTGAGATACCATTCTTTGAGGTTCTTACCAACAATCCATCCTGTAACGAGAATTGGGACTTACCCTTCATCAAAATTCGTAACTCTTCTTTGCCTGCACAGTCTTCCATAGTGATGGGACAATTCTGTGGATCTTCAATGTGTTTGTAAAACATGCCGATAACTGGATCCCCCTTCTGACTCGCGATAAGGTCCTCACTTGGGGAATCTTGGCTCCATTGGGCCACATTGGCTTCGGTTTCCTTTTGGGCCTGTCTTCTTGTCATTGCATCCACTTGGATAGTTCCCATGAGGTCATCAACGTCCAAGCCTTCTCCATTAATGGCTGCTTGTTTAGCGAGGGAATCTGCCAAATCATTCCCCTCCTTATCCATACCTGGAGATTTTGAGTGACCTCTTACCTTTTTCCAGTAAATGGTGAGACCATGGGTGGTAACCATCTCGTCGATCTTACAAAACATTTTACCATGCTTGACAGGCTTATTGTTACTTCTTGCCATTTTAGACCTTTTCCATCCAGGGAAGTACTCCACGAAGCTACTGTGAACATAATTAGAATCTGTGATTATAACAAACTCTTTAAGACCAGAATCAATAGCCATTTGTATAGCTTTATACACAGCGGTGAGCTCCGCGAACTGGCTACTTTTGGGACCAATTTTGTATCCGACGGACATGTCTGGGAATGTGTTATTCCATACGATTCCGATACCTGCAACCAATGTGCGTTCAGTTCCTATATCGGTATGGAAAGAACAGCCATCAACATATACACATGGTAAGGATTTGCAGTATTCTTCTTCATAAGACTTGTATGGAGATGAAGATTGCTCTTCCAGGAAATCATTTTGTGGTAATTCACCTTCATGTCCTGAATTGGAACAATCATGCAGTTCGGCTAATCCTTGAGCAACTGGATTCTTATTATTTTGTTTGTACCTGATTTCCAATGGCCATCCCATTAAGGACATCGTCCAGGCGGTTATCCTGCTGTTTGATAAATTCCCATCCTTGATTCTATCACTCTGCAAATATTGCAGGGGTTGGTGTGCGGTTTCCACAATGATCTTTTCGCCCTGGATAAAACTCCTGAAATATTGCAAAGCCCACACAGTTGACAGTAATGCTTTTTCACAGTCATTAAACTTTACCTCGACTGGTGACAAGGACTTGCTGGCATAGGCGATGATCTTGTTTAGGTTGTCCTGTTTTTGGAAAAGGACTGCACTCACGCTTTTGTTGGTGAAGCCTGTTTCAATGTAAAAGGGTTTTCCACCTTCTGGATAGGCAAGGCATGGGGCCTGGATAAGTCTGGTTTTGAGCTCATTCACAGCTTGCTCGTGACGTTCACTCCATTCCCATTCTACTCCTTTCTTCAGCAACTGCAAAAGAGGTTTTGTAATCTCGGCATAGTTATCTATGAACTTACGTGAATAGTTCATCATGCCCAGGAAGGATCTCAACTCCTTGGTATTTGTAGGTGACTTTGTGTTGATCACTGCTTCCACTTTCTTCTTCTGTGGGTTAATTCCATCGGCAGTGATTTCGTGACCTAAAAAATTGACTTTGGTACGACACCATTGAGCCTTCTGTAAAGAAAGTTTTACACCAGCGTTTCTTAGTTGGGTTAGTACATGCCTCAGTTCCGCAATATGCTCCTCAAAAGTTGTACTTTTGATTAGGATGTCATCCACATAGGATAAGGTACCTCGTTCAGTGGCATCAGGCATTGCCTTATGCATGAACACAGCAAACTCATGACCCGCATTTATGTACCCGAAAGGTAATCGGGTCCATGCATATTGTTGCTTTCCAAATGTAAAGGCCAGTTTGTATTGATCCCTCTCATCCACTTTAATTGTCCAATATCCTTGCGCACAATCCAGAGCAGTGAAAATTTTGGATCCCTGTATTTGCGCTAAACTCTGGTCAATATATGGTACGGGCCATCCGGACATGTATACACGTTTGTTTAACTGCCTTAGGTCCGAACAGAGCCGGAATTGACCATTGGGTTTGAGAATCCCAAGCACAGGATGGTTGAAGGAGCTGTGCACTGGACGGATGATCCCCCGCTTCTCCAAGTTTTTGACGATTTCCGATAGCGACTCATATGCCGCCAGCGGAAGTCGGTACTGTTTAACATATACAGGGGGTGCATTGGGATCCGTTTGGATTCTTGCAACGTGTAGGTTAGTTTCCCCACAGTCGTAAGAATCCTTAGCAAACATGTCCTGGAATTCGGCGAAGAGCCCCTTTAGCTGTTGACGCTCCGACTCCTCAGAACATGCATCAGCCACAGAGATTTGCTCTTCCACCCGTTCCTGAAATTCTGGAAAGATTTCAGGTTGACTTAACTCGTAAGCTTCTTCAAGCTCACTAGTTAAATCGTTGTGAGTATTGCGTACCTTATCCTTTCCTGGTTGGCATGACTCGTACTCCTTCTCATCAATCTCATGGTTGAAAATCAATGATGATTCTTCAATGTGGCATGTACCTTCTTCAGAGCTGAAAGGATAAACAGAGTGGATATTAAATAACCCCTCAGGTGTTGAGGAAAATTGTTGCTCCACTACCTGTTCTTCTGTCAGGTATTCATCAGGAATCAGTCCAATAACATCATTTTGGAAACCAAAAGTGTAATACTCCGAATCCATAGCCAGACCAATGATAGTGTCTTTTTGCAGAGATATACTATGGGGAGCCATGTTATGAATTACCATATGCAATGGATCCTGATGGATGTTTATCATCGGAGTTGGCTTTACCTTCAGGCCGAGTTGCTGCATCCGGTTGGACAAACAGATCAAAGCATCTGCATTCTTCAGTTTTTGTCCCCTTCTTTATTTGAATGGGAAGAAGAAATGGTTTACATCCTTCAGGGATTTTAACCTCGTCTGCAACCATGATACTCACGGCATAGGGCATCTGTTGTCCCCATCTCAAGGCTTGCTCTTCATCCTGGAATCCCTCCGGGTTCCCAGGTAATCTGGACCATAGAGTATTGTTGACCAGATCAATCTGCACGGCAAATCGGTGTAGAAGGTCATTACCTATGTACAGCTGGTACCGTGGTTCATTCAACACAATGAATAAATGTTCTGTGGTTTTATCTCCTATGGAAATAGACAAAAGACATCTTGCAATCACATTATGACTCTGGGAATCTCCATCCAGATCATGAACCCATTGGTCCTGTGGAGAGGAAACTTTAATCATTTTAGGATTAGCGATCTGTTTCAACAGACTTAGGCTTATGTAACTGGCTTCGGATTTCAGATCCATCTTGGCGTATTTCACCCGGGCCATATTGTTCACCTGTACGGGAATCAATAAGTTATCATTAATCTTCTCAATCCGTACCATGGATTGAGTATGCCTGGTCAGGTCCGCGACTTCGGAACTTCTCCCTTTAAGAGAAATAGTTAATGCATCCCCATCCAGGGTTACCTTTTCAATTCTGTCCTTCTGGATGGTTATGGTATGTGCGGCACTGCTGACGGCTTCCTCGGGTTTACCATTTTTCAGGATTGTGACATCCGGTGTTTGATTGTTCCTAAAATGAACTTCAACAGAGTTAAACCTTTCCTCAATCACATGACAATTACGTTGGGATTGTGCATTGCAAGAGTACTCATAGGCAATGGGTGCCTTCACCTGAGTCCAGACGGCTTCATTGATGAAGTCTACTATGGAACTCAATCTTCTCAGGAGGTCAATTCCTATGATCAGCCGATCATAGGGAAGGTCCACGATCAGAGTGGGATGTCTAATTATCTTCTTACCAATTTTGAATTTTAACCATGATGTACCTTTTACCTGCAAAGCGTCTCCGCCGACACTTATCAAAGAGCCATCAAACGATTTCAGTTTCGGCTTCTTTGCTGTCACCTCTAATACTTGTTGGAAGTAACTATATGACAATATAGTGGCTTGTGATCCTGTGTCAAGTAAACCCCTGATTGGTCCGATAAGTTCATCTTGGAGATAGGAATCAAGAAAATATCGGCCTTCTATCTGAAACAAATCACATAAAAAATTAGGGTGATCACTTATTTGACATTTGTTAAGGATTTGACCTTTCTGCAGCGTCGCGACCTCTGATGAATTCTTGGAATTCTTGCTGCTCGCGGTGGCAGCAGCAGCCCCCACCTTCGGAGAACACTGGATCACATCACAGCTTACAGACGGCAGCTCGCAGATGGACGCTGAGGTGATAGGATCACTCACTGGAGAAGACACATTAGTGCAGGAATCATCATGATTAGACTGTAATATAGACAACATGTTAGACATCTCCTCCTTGGCCTCAATTTTAGGGACAAGAACACTGCAAGGCAAAGTAGGATTAGAAATCACATTAGATTCTTTTACAACCATCTCAGTAGCCTTGCACCGGCCTGGGCTCTGACCCTGCCCTGCCTGCATTATGGGGCTGAGCTGGGTCCTGCAGTTGCCCCTAAAAAAGACTCAGGCTGTTTTCCAGTTGACACCTGGGACATTTTACTAACGATCTCCTGTAATTTGGCCACTTGATCTGCCAACTGATCCAAACGATTGTTTGGTTTGCGCACAGTTTGGACCTCTGGTGTGCCCTTATTAGAAGTGGGTGACCGACTTCTAGGTGAGGTAGGGGATTCAGGCCTATTTTCCTTCTGTTGTCTGGGCCTGTTGTTCCAGCGCCTGTATCCCCCCTGGGGACCCCTATTGTAATATTGGGGACGGTAGTTAAACCTGCCAGCACTGGAGTTATCCCCCTCTGGCCCATTGGGGCTCTGAGGTCTTGTTTGCTTGGGTCCTAACTGTTGTCGCTGGGTTTGTTGGACAGGTCCTGTAGACTGAGGGTACTTACGTGGCTGCGTTTCAAATTTGAAGCTAGGGTTTACCTTAGCTTCTGCTATGCTTTGTTCTGGGGACTTTTTATATCTCCTCTCACCTGTAGCATGGCATTCACTGATGTTATACAGTGAGGTGGCAGCCGTCACCAACCTGTCCAAGGGAGCTTTGAGATCAAGATCTCTAGCCAAGCTAAGTTTAATTTGCATGGGCATTGCATCATAAAACAGCTGTTTGAACTCCTCAGACTCCCAGTTTGGGGATCTATACGCCAACCCATAGGCATTTTTAAGGATAGGGAGGAATTCACGGGGACTCTGATTGGGTCTACATGTAAGTTTATAGATATCACGTTTTGCAGCAGTAACAGTACGGTAAGGTCCAAATTCTAATTTGACCTCATGCAAAACATCCTGCCAATCCTGAATTCCCCTCTCCCTAAATGAAATAAAGTAGTGGCGATATTTACCATCAAATGCCCATGGTAGGAATCTGATCCTGTCCGCATCAGAATACAATTTTAAAGAATCCATGGTGGACTGGTACAGTTCTAAGTGATTGGCAATTTCAGGAGAACCCTTTTTAGAGAATTTGGGCACAGTGACATTTAGAAACTTAATGATACTCGAGGAGTTCTGATCCTTTTCTGAACACTGGGTATTTTTCTTTCTAGAGACCACCTCAGCATATGTTGGTCGTCTGAAACTCTCATCCACCTGATGGGCAATCTTATGCCTGCGTGGTAGGGAATGGATCACACGCTTTCCCACATCACTGTCACAATCACTCATGCTCCGCTCACTTCCATCAGACCCACTTGGCACAGGTGACTTAACCCTAACATTCCTCCCCAGAGGAGGACGTGGAGGGGCACTTCTGCGGCCTTTTGCGTCGCTAGCGCCTAGTAAGGCGGTTACAGCTTGACACGCCTGACTGAAATGGGTTAAGACCTCCTGTGTAATCATGCCATCACCCTCAGGGGGCTTAAGGTCTCGGATGGATTGCGCTTTAAGAGCATGTGATGATGACATATCTACATTTTGGGGTGTGAGAATTGGAGGGTCTGGATATCCCTCATGATCAGACATATCACCTTGAACATCAGCTACAGTTTGGCTTAGTTCATTTGTTTGCTGCAGACTGCTATAACGGATGTGCAGCTCCTCTGCCTCACTTTTTAATTTGTGATAGGCAGCATGGCTGTGATCGAGCTCACATTTTAAGTCCTCGATCGATGCATTTGCAGATTCTAATCTTTCTTCCATATGGGATATATATGCTTTCATTTTTGTTATATGCATATGTCTACTCTCTGAGAAAATGCTGACCTCTAATAATGCATACAAAATTGATGGCAACATCTTTAAGAGGTGTTGGTTTTTACCTGCGGTATTTCTAAGCACATCAAGATAAGTTAGTTGTCTCCTGACTGTGCCAAGTGGCGTCCATACATCCACACATTCTCTCTTGGCTTCTGCCTGCAACTCACTTATCCATGCAGCCACATCATGATCCAAATCTAAATGTGAATTTACATATTCAACAACGTTATGGATTAACTGCTCCGGGCTAGATGGACAATCTCCTGTTGCAACATCACAACCGGCTTCACTACCGGCTGCACTCATTTTCTTACAATAAAGTTATACACGGATCTATGAATAATCTGGTTAGCCAAGAAACGTATGGAACGGTTTACTATTTGCACAAATAATCAAAGAATTAACTCGATCTCGCTGGGGCCTCCATTTTATGTCGGGTATATAAAGCAAATGCTTTATATAAATATTTTAAAAAAAATTATCGGGTCAAAAGAAAAATTATGCAAACTATATTGACCCAGTTAGATGGACATAAACATCTTAAAGAGTTCAATCAAGAACCTGATTATTTTGTGCAATCAGTAAAACAGGGTACAAGCGTCTATGCAAAAATATAAATGGTTTATTATGCAATAGGTTAAAATACAAACAAAAATGAATCAACATAAATTTCAATAATATACAATGATATGCAGTACCCAGAATTCACCACTATATGATACCAACAAAACACTACTCAACCAACACAAGAATATTATGCAATACAGCTTTAAATCTGTGAGAGATATACAATCAATGGATTATGCGGAAAACTCAATCAAGAAGATGACAGATACGAGCCCTTGCTCTGCCCAAAAATGATGACCAATCTTTCAGATAATGGTAGTATTGCAACAAAACTTATAAATTATTGGCTTGATATAAAACTAGGGAATTCAAAGATTCCCAACAAAGAGTTTCTCCAATATTATCCCCTTCTTTCAGTTATATGCATCGTAACTGAAATCAGAGAAAATACGGATGTAGCAACTAACGTTACACGTCCGCAAGTGAGCGGGTATCTGGCTAAGTATCAAGCCAATTAATTTAGATCAATACTACATAAAACAAAATATACATTACCCAAGGGTCAAGTGATGTGCAGAGTCTTGGGGCAGCCAGCTCTCAAGAGTTTTTCCCGATAATCCAAATGATTTTCCAGAGATCTATAATCCAAATGTTTGTTTCTCTTTTTTTTTTTCTTTCCTTCCTTTTCTTTTTTCTGGTAACTGGTTTCTTAACCCAAAACTTATCAGATGAACACGCCCTCCGAGTTTGGAACTTACCAATCATTGTTGGAGGGGTGTGTGCATTGATAAGGAGCATGGCGTCATAATACTACCCAGAATGCAATTTTGCTACTGATGTAGTATTAACCGCTTATATCTAGATGGCACTGTTGTATAAGCAATAAGCATCATACCATTAAGGGTTAACTCATACATGCCTAATATTTTCACTACTTCACACCTCTGACATCTAGAGGCCTTGTCTCAGGGCTGAGGGACAAACTTTGATACATGAATATATACTTTGAGGAACATCTAGACCATTCTCACACTGTAGAATTCATGTTCAGATAGGAAAAACAATGAAGCCTCAGAATCTGCAGGTGCGGTGTATCTTCTAACTTTCTAAATGTATAATATATTGTTACAATAACAGTAGCTTTTGAACAGTACAGTAATCTTCTCACGGACTTACTTTGGCCTACATGAAACTTCATACAAAACAGTGAATATAAATCAACATTGCTCTTAAAGGCAATGAATACCCATTATAACTAAAATAAGTAAATATAACTGTTTAAACTTATGAAAAAGCACAACAGAATGTTAATGTTATATGGCGGGGAATTCGGGGTCTACGTTGGTCTCAGGTTTTGCCCGAAACGGTCCACATCAGTTCCATCTCACAACCCCGGTGATTTTGGTAATACATGCGGGGGGCAATGATCTCTGCATGCTTAAGGTAGCGGAGCTCATTACTCTCATTAGAGCGGATCTGGAGAGGATACCTGCTTTCTTTTTAGAAGTTGTGCTTGTGTGGTCGGAAGTGGTTCCCAGGGTCACTTGGCAGGGTGCGCGTAATTCTGGTGCCATAGAGAGAGCTAGGCGCTCAGTGAATGCTAGAATTTCCAGATTTGTTTGATCTCGGGGAGGTGTGGTGGTCCGCCATCATCAGTCAGAAGGAGACAATCAGAGATTGATGCGCCCTAACGGCGTTCACCTTAATGACATAGGCTTGGACATCTTTCTCTCTGGTTTGCAGCAAGCCTTGTTTTTGCTGGGTGGGGGTCGGAGTACCGTGTAGGGGTACACGGTCTCCTTCGTGGAGGTCGGTGGATTAAGAAAATGGTACAGGGGAGGAAAAGGCGGACTTGCGCATCAATGTTTGGTGCGGCATAGCGCTTCTCGCTCTCCGGCATTTAACAGTTGGATGGTTGATAAAGAGTTAAAAAAAGAAATGGAGAAATAAATAAAGCTGTGACTGACCTTTCACCCACAAAAAATGGCTTGCTGTGTTTTTAGTTCTGTGGGGTGGCAGGGTTAGTTCTGTGGGGTGGCAGATGTCATCAGTCTATAAAACGCCATAGCGTATAGCGCAGGCGTTGCAGACTTCGGACGGAGTGTAGGCAGCTGTTATATTCCCTTCCTGTCTGGCTGACCGGGGTAGTGCAGGGCAGTAAAGGGTACAGAGGTTTAAGGGGTGGGAAAATGCCAGGGCACCCCTCCTCTTCCCCCCTTCAGAGATAATAAAAAGGAGGGCCTCCTGGTTTTTGTCCTCTTTGCCAGCACCTAACAGTGGGAGCTCTCCTGCCCTCCCTCCCGTTTTGCAGTTATGTGTTTTGGTTGGATGTTTTATTGCTTTTCTGGATTAAGTCACAGCTGGAGGTCGGTGGATTAAGAAAATGGTACAGCGGAGAAGAAGGCGGACTTGCGCATCAATGTTTGGTGCGGCATAGCGCTTCTTGCTCTCCAGCATTTAACAGTTGGATGGTTGATAAAGAGTTAAAAAAAGAAATGGAGAAATAAATAAAGCTGTGACTGACCTTTAACCCACAAAAAATGGCTTTCTGTGTTTTTATTTCGGGCAGATAGACAGGGTTAGTTCTGTGGGGTGGCAGATGTCATCAGTCTAGAGCTGAATCAAAGATGGCGCCGGAACGAGATACCTCTGAACAAGGAGAGCACACGGACACCTCGGTCGACTCTGATGGAGGTAGGGACAGTGAAGCCTGTTCCAGACGTCCCAGAGATAGCCTCCCAGTATCCAGGGACTTTATTACACAAGCCCTAGGAGCTGCGCTAGCTCCGCTGAAACAGGAGTTACAGGATATCAAATCCGATCTGAAGCAGGTCGGAGACAGGGTTGAATCCCTTGAAGCTGGCTGGGAAGGGACTATAGCTTTCAACTCAGCGGTCACTAACAGCTTTGACCATGCTCAAGCCCATATCAACCAGCTGTATAATCTGATAGAAGACCAAGACAATCGTGGTCGTAGAAACAACTTGCGCATTAAAGGTGTCCCGGAGACCCTGCCTCCAGATGCCATCATGGCCTCCTTATTGGAACTGTTCCACAAAATACTAGGCCCGGACGCCATAGATGATTTTACAGTGGACAGGGCTCACAGAGCGCTACGCCCCCCTCCCAAGCCTCAAGAAGCACCGAGGGATATCATTTGCCGACTTACCATCTTTAGACCTCTTTGAAGGAAAAGCTGCTCAAAGCGGCAAGGGACAAACACCCTTTAGCCTGTTTTGGATCTACAATTACCCTATTTCAGGACTTGTCGCCTATGACACTGCACAATAGGCAAGCTTTGAAGCCTTTCTTGGAAATCCTGCAAAGTAGGAACATTGCATATCGCTGGCTCCACCCGTTCAGTGCTACTGGTGAATTCTCCAGGATGGAAAGCGGTTATCAGATCTCCTGCAGACCTTATCCAGATCTACAACACCCTGGAAATAGAACCGCCAGATATTCAGGACTGGACCGTCGTAAGAAATCTCACTGATCTTCCTGCTGTTCCAGCGTTACCTGCTTGGACCCCTGCCTCGTCCTCCAGACCTCAGCTCCACAAGAGGAATCTACCCAGGATGACGCCAAAGAGGTTATCACTACATCCAGAATGAGACTTTATACTCATAATTTACCGCATTTGCCATCTTTGCAGCAGGGCGCCGAGGAGTCTTAGGCAGATCTCAAGCTTAACTAAACAGTAGTTCCGATGTTGTTTTTATGTTAATGCATCTGTTTTCATTGCTAGGTAACGTTGCAGGTGTTTCTCTAGCTGTCTCATTAGTACGAATAATACGAAGAAATCATAAACCCCCCCCCCCTTTTCCCCTCCCTTCCACCCCCCTCCATTCCCACCTTCCCACTTCTTTTCTTCCTCCCCCCATCCCCTCATTTTCTTGAGATATATGACAGTTTAGATAGTTATGAAAGTCAAGAATTACCTAAGCAAAAGTTACCCCAATGAGTTATTGAGCTAGAGATCCTATATGGATCAGACGTGCATACTAGGCTTGCCCACAGCATATAGGCCTATTTGTCAGTGTCCAATCTGCCTTCTCTCTTTGTCATATTAGGAAAATCTACCTGCTAGTGTGCGCGGATTAGCCGGGTTCTCGGACCAATTCTATCCCCCCAAAGTGCCTCCTCTTGTAAGGAGACATTGTTTTCAATATGGTTTACTTACTATTACCGCTTATTAGTATCCCATGTCTAGAGATGTCATTGGATCTGTTCACTAATGTTATTCTATTAGTTCTTTTGGATTGCATATTTCAACTCCCCCCCATCCCATTTTATTCCCTGCAGCAGACGTTTCGACGCTCTTCCCTCTTAGGCCGAGATAGCTGTTTGTTGAACCTCTGTGATTACGTAAAATGGCTACCATAAAGATATGCTGCTTCAATGTCAGAAGGTTAAACTCACCTGGCAAAAGAAGTCAGATAATTCAGCTTATGCGTAAACAAAAGGTGAGCGTCATGATGTTACAAGAAACACACTTCAAGAAGGACCATGTGCCGCGGTTGAGCCATCTTACTTATAATAGGTGGTACCACAGTACATGGCCCTCCTCAGCCTCTAAAGGGGTATCAATTGCCCTGCATAAAAACTTCCCATTGAATGTGAACTCTACGCTAGCGGACTCAGAGGGCAGATTCCTTTTCATTAAGGGCACGATTGGGAACTGTACCTATACATTTGGTAATTTGTATGCACCTAACGTGGCGCAAACCAAATGGATATGTGCTGCTTTGAATCTCCTGAGAGATTTCACTGAGGGTACCATGATATTAGGTGGAGACTTAAATATCACATTACACCCATTGCTAGATTCCTCGTCGGGCATCTCATCTACCTCTCGAATAGCCTTAAAACGGGTTCAACTATTAGCTCCTTGGGACTAGTAGTTGTCTGGAGGACTCTAAATCCCACTGACAAGGACTATTCTCACTACTCGGTGGTGAACAGGTCATATCAAAGACTCGACTACCTATTTGTACCTGCTCATAAACTGACCTCTTGTCTTAGTGCCTTCTATTGGCTCGCTGTTGCTGTCTGACCATGCGCCGGTATTTGTAGAGATGGGTTTTGGGTCTTTGCCTAAGCCTATTTCGAATTGGAGGCTAAATGAAACACTGCTTGACTCACCGGAGCATGTTCAGAAGGCTACAGAACGGCTGGAAGAATATTTTCAGCTTAATGCGACCCCAGACGTAACGCAAGGCATAGTTTGGGAAGCACATAAGTCTGTGATAAGAAGTTATTTTTATTAGTTTAGGTTCCTTCCTAAAAAAACAAAAAGGGAAGAACAGGTGGCATCCCTCACGAAGAAAATACAATCTTTAGAAATCTCCCACAAAAAGAAACGATCTGAGGAGGTGTTGGTACAGTTGAATCAACTACGCTCCTCCCTCAAAAGTATCCTGAACCAAAGGACAGCTAAGCTATTCCTTTCTGTGCGCTTTAAATATTATGCGCATGGAGATAAAACTTCAAAATGTTTACTCGCACAGATTAAAAAGAGGAAAGCTAACTCATACATACAAAAGATTCGTACAAATACGTCCTCATTAGCCAAAAATACGGAGGAGATAGCGCTGCGGTTCAAACAATTTTACGAATCACTATATAATATACATTCGAATGATACACCACAAGATAGGGAAAATAGATCTAATAAGATTGATGAATGGCCGCCTCCTTATTGAAACCATTTACACTGCAGGAATTGACAGATGTGGTTAAATCAATCCCGATGCATAAAAGTCCGGGCCCTGACGGTCTCCCAATGATTTACTACCGTAAGTTTCAGAAAGTCCTACTCCCCCAATTACTAACATTGTGTAATGATACGTTCAAACGGAAATCTCTGCCGGAACAGATGTTGATGGCCCACATTACTATAATTCCTAAAGAAGGAAAAGATGACACGGTCTGTGCCAGTTATAGGCCTATTTCACTCTTAAACAATGATCTGAAAATGTTTGCCAAACTCTTGGCGCTTCGGCTAAAACCACTATTGCCAAACCTTATCAGTAGTGAACAAGGTGGGTTTGTAGCGGGGAGAGAGGGTAGAATAAACACCACTCATCTTATAAACATCATCCATTATGTAAGTAGCCGTTCTATACCTTTAGTACTGCTGGGTACAGACGCCGAAAAAGCGTTTGATCGCATTGATTGGCTGTCTATGCAAAAGGCTTTGGAGAAGTTTGAAATTCCCGCAGATTTAGTCAATGCTATCATGGCTATGTATTCCAAGCCCTCTGCTAAGGTGGTGGTTAATGGCACACTCTCTCCCCCTCTGCAGATTTCTAATGGGACAAGGCAGGGGTGCCCATTGTCACCCTTACTATTTGTCCTGACAGTTGTCTTTTTCAGGCTATAAGACAGGATGACAGAATACTGGGTGTTGAGTTACAGGGGGTTCACCACCAACTGGCAGCGTTCGCTGACGATTTGTTGGTATTAATCACAAATCCGGATGTAGCTTTCATGGCTATACAATCCATATTCGATCTCTTTGGGGATCTATCTAACTTTTTGGTTAACCCTACTAAGTCTCAAGTCCTAAACGTGACATTGGACACTCAGTGGCAGAAAAGACTGGAGCTCAATACCCCGTATCAGTGGTCTGCTTCAAGCTTGAAGCTTTTAGGCATCAAGCTGACAGCTGACCCTACCCGGATTTACAAAGAAAATTATCAAGGCTTACCTGATGGCATCAGACATACATTAGATTCATGGGAAATACCGTTCACATCCTGGTTCGGCAGACGTTCTCTAGTTTATATTACCCAAGGTTCTGTATTACCTCCAAACTCTCCCTATTCATTCACCCCGTCCTTTTTTTGCTAAACTAGAATCAATTCTCTCTAAGTTTTTATGGAATAAGAAGAAACCTAGACTTACTAAACAATACACTACTTTACCCGTTAGGCAAGGGGGTATGGGGGTACCTGACTTTTATGGATACTATTTAGCGGTTCATGGGATGAGATGTTTAGAGTGGCTACGCTATCAGGGAGATAGACTTGATATTCAATCTGAGTTTGCTATTAATCACTCCACATTACGTCCATTACTTTTACATGGAAAATATGTCACCGGAGCCGCTATTGGAAACCCTATTACTAAAAACACGATCCAACTATGGAAACAAAAGCTGATTATTCCCTTTCTCACTACCACAATTTCCCTGTTGACTCAATTGAGAGACATACTACATGTTGCACCCCTGCAATTTATACAAACCCTCCCCGAGAAGGTGAAAACGTTTACTGCACCAGTGGTGGATTTATTAGACTCGTGGGGCACACTGAGGAACGAGTGGGATAGAGGGGACAATATTTGTCATTTCTACAAAGATCATATATAAGGGACTATCTAAAACCAATAAATAAAACAGACCCAACAAAGTTTGAAAAAATGGCTCTCCAGAGGCAGGAACCTGTTAAAAAGATCTCTACACTTTACTCGATGTTACTTACGTATACGAGCCTGAAAATCAATCCATATATAGAAAGATGGGAATCGGATTTACACTTAGATCGGAATCAAAACTCCCTGCATAGGTGTCTCTCACTTACCCCGAAAATCTTGACTTGCGTGAGACTGCAAGAAAATTACTTTAAAGTACTAACCAGATGGTATTACATGCCAGATATTCTGCATAAAATGTACCCCGAGGTCAGTGGAATATGCTGGAGATGCAACAGGGAAATAGGCACCTTTTTTCACGTCTGGTGGCAATGTGATATAATTAAAAAATTCTGGGAACAGATATGTTCAGTCATCACGAAGGTCTGTAAGGTTAAGGTACACCCCTCTCCACAGATTTGTTTACTAAATTTATTAGACCAGATTAGGGGCTCAGCTACCACCAAGCGTCTCAGTACGCACCTACTTGCAGCTGCTCGGGTGTTAGTTGCTGTTAAGTGGCGGAAAAATTCCCCTCCTTCAATGGAACAATGGGAACTCCAATGTGACGATATATATAGGATGGAACAAATTGCAGGATGGGGGAATAGCTCTACCCCTGTGTTCCAAAAAGTATGGGGCTTTTGGGTAGCTTTTAGAGGTTTTCACTTCACTAAGGGAAATTTCTCTCTCTCCGCCCTCTCTAGGCTTAAGAGGTTGAACGAACTACTGCTAGGGAGATGTGGAAACGTGTGCTGCAACCCCCCCCCCCTTATTCCTTCCTACCTACCCTTTATCCTCTGTATCCCCATTACTATGTTGTGATAAAGCTTTTACATTTTTGTCTGCAAGTGTAAAGCCGATGTAACAAAGATATATAAGATGTCAGTAATGCTTTCATTGACAAATGCAAAACTATTTGTTACGTACTTGCATTTATGAGACATCTTTGACCAATAAAAATTGTTTGAACATAAATTTTCCTTTCCTGGTCCTGCCCAGCCTCATTGCTAAGTGCTTTTTAAGGGCACAAATTGGGTGATTTTTAATGATCATCAGTAAAGGTTGTATTTCCTTCTACTCGCGTCTCTAAATTTCTCCCATCCACTGGAATCTTCTTTCTCACTCAGACTGACCTCTAACATTCACTCATTTAAAGGGGAATCCCTTTTCATTTGTCCAGGTAGCGTGTAGGGATTAAAAAAGCATACTTGTCACTGGCATTCCAGTTCTAGCACCAAACACCCTTCTGCTCTGGTTCCCACTGGAATGGATGTATTAGATGCCAATTACAGATACGTCACTGCTGCTGGCCACTGAACGGCCTGAGCGGCGGCAGCAATCATACACCATACCTGCACACATTACTGTTGAGGCCATTGGTTGTCCAGCAGAGGTATCATACAGGTAGGGCGGAACTGGAGCGCTCATGACAGGTGAGTCTTTTTTTTTTTAACCCTTACTCCTTGCCTGGCCATAGGAAAAGGCATTCCTGTTTCTCAGACAACCCCTTTCCACAATGACTTCATCTTACTGTATCACAACCCTTGTTCTTATTATATAAGGATCTGTGAATATATTGGCATAAATACCGCACATAAATACATAATACTTCTATACAGAGCTCAGTAACACAGTAAACTGTTGTCGCTTCCCACTCCTGAGCCACATATTCAGCTCCCCCCTCCTCTGAAGGTCTTCCCATTCTTACACAACTCCTCCACTGCCGCTCTCAGGTTTACCATTGGCGAAGTCTCCCCCCCCCCCCCCTCCCCACTGTTTTCAAAGGAACAGTTTGGATTCCTTCCAGATAGGAACTAACTCCAGTCAGCTGAGCGGTGCATGGAGCCCTGTCATATGCATTGCAGCCTGGGTTTTTGACCCACATTACAGAAGTGGCTCAGCCCTCGCTTTGCTTGCTGAGAGATACAGTTATCTTGCAAGGCTCAGGGAGGTGAGTTTGTTTATGTAAGTGTCTTCTATGGGTGTTGAGGGTGAAGGAATGTCATCAGCTCTAGGAAGATGTCTCGCTCTAAAGCACAAGGAACTGGACAAATTCTCCGCAGTGGGGGGACTCTACCAAACTTTACTAGGCTGATTGGAGAGAGTTAGCATTGAGAAGCGTATATACAGCTTACATAATATATAAGAAATGTACTTATTTATTTTACTCACTTATATAGGCATATTCTGCAGCGCTTTACCGACATCATCATCACACCCTGCCCCCAATGGGGCTCACAATCTTAGTTCCCTATCAGTATGTCTTTGGAGTGTGGGAGGTAACAGGAATAACTGGAGGAAAACCTCACAAACCTGGGGAGAACATACAAACTCCATGCAGATGTTGTCAGATTTGAACCTAGGAGGACCCCAGTGCTGCAAGGCAACACTGGAGATGTGAAGAATGGAGCCTGGAGAGGAGCTGTAGGACTCTATGCTACTACATAGCAGGATGGTTAACTGACCCTGCACAAAAAGCTGCAGAAGTGTTGAAGTTATGACAGTAGAGGGACATTTGGAGTCTATATTAGAGATCTAGGGATTGTGGGGAAGGATCAGGAAGGGGCCAAATAGATGAAAGACTGTCCATCTGACAGCTATCATGCTGAACTTCAGGGATGGGGGAAGCAAAGTCAGCCTGTCACACCAGATGATGACAGAGAATGATATATTACCTTCTGTGATAGTAAATAGGAATAGTATCCCTAGTGAATCTTGTTTTTTTCCAGAAACAATGCCACTCTTGTCTAAAGGCTATGTCTGGTATTGCAGCCTAGAGGGAATATGTCACCAGTGTTACACTGGAGACCGATCCTCTTAACAAAAAGCTGGGTCACTTTCTATAACTGACCCAGCCATTTTGCTAAAATCTTGCATTGAACAGATCCAAAAGCTGAAGCTGTGCAATCCTCTCATGTTCTAGAGAAGGTCCTCCCGACCACTAGAACATCTCAAGCAAACAAACATGAGGCAAGCAATCAGACAAACAAGGCAAGGACCAAAACCGAATACTATAACAAGACGCAGACATGGCAGAAAACTAGATCAGCAAATAAGGCACCAGTGGCTTGAAATACCACTGGACCAAGTGCACCAGTTTTACTTGGGGCCAAACCCAGAGGGCAGACACTCAGTGAGCCATGTTCTTCACAGAGTCCCAGATGGTGGAGATGAACTGGTCCCACCTCCAGGATGGGCACGGTGCACTTGGCCACTTACCTGCAGAGACTGATGATGCAAGATCCAGCAGTCCACACAAACAAGGACTGGAACCCAGGCACACATACTGGAACCTGAACAAACCGCAGAGGATGCAGTACAGACAAGACAAACGGGAACCAGCACACAAGCAGCTGCCTGGACCCCATGCAGAACAGATGCATTGCGTTCTCAGGCAGAGCTGCCCAAACAGGCAGACAATCAGATGCCTAAACCCCATGTGCAACAACACATGGCGTTCTCAGGCAGAGCTGCCCAAACAGGCAGACAAGCAGATGCCTAAACCCCATGTGCAACAACACATGGCGGGCTCAGGCAGAGCTGCCCAAACAAGAAGACAAGCAGATGCCTGGACCCCATGCGGAATGATACATGACAGTCATAAACAGAGCTGCACACAGACTAGATGTCCTCCCTCCGAAGAACCCAGGAGCCCTCTCAGCAAAGGTGTAGGCAGGACTAGCAGATGCCTGGTCCCCATGCAGAGTTAGTCCATGGGCGAACAGACTAAGCTGCACACAAGGCACAGACAAGCAGAAGTCTGGACCCCATGTAGGATAACACATGGTGGTCACAATCAAGACACGGAACAGACAAGCAGATGCCTGGACCCCATGCTGAATGACACATGGCGGTCACAAGCAGAACTGCACATACAGGAAGATGTCTAGACCCCATGCGGAACGACACATGATGGTAACAGAGCAGAAACGGATCCAGACAAGGTGACCTTGATGTCTTATTAGGTAGCCACACAGACAGGGCAGGTGCATAGCTCCTGAACCCAGCAAAGCTGGAGACAGACCGACCCCCAGGCCCACAGCAAACAGGAATATAAAGCATCTAGTTACCACACCTAGACCAGACTATTAACCCCACCAGAACCGAACAGAGAGGGGAGCATGCATCAACAGAGTGCACACAGGCTGCTGTTACTACACGTCGTCCCTGGCATCCAACACGGAGTCCACTGCAGCCAGTATGCCACAGCACAAACGTGAGCAACACGGCAACTCGTGTCACAGTGACCACACTGTGACAAATATCCAGCGCAACTCAACAAGATCTCATTCATGATGACAATTTTATTTGGAATATAATCACTTTCCACTTTGAACATTTATAACATGTCCACGGGATATTTAATGCTTGATGCTCCATAATCCCCATTTTGAAAGCTAAAACCACATAGAGAAGAACACCAAATGGAGAAGCGACTGAGCTTGTTTGGTTGTTTTCATAATTCCCATAGGATAGAGCCACAATAAATGCATGACCACCTCTCCCCTTTATATCAGAGGACCCCCATTCTCTCATAATAGGTAATGGTTCTCTGGGGTGGTCCTCCCAAACATTTATGGTGGATATCATGGGAAAAAATGTCTGAAAGCCTCCTTTATGGTGCCTTGGAACTCCCATATTTACAATTTGGACAGTGCTGAAGTCTAATTTATAATAGGAAACTGGGTGGCTAGGTTGGCTTTTTTTGGGGTCTTTTTGCTTTCTGAAGACAGGGAATGTTTCCTTCTTTTAACATGCTCTGTGTTTTTTTGGTGAACATGATCTTGACCAGCCAAACCTACCAGGCAGACAACATATGTTGGCCGGAGAGCTCTTCTTTCTAGACTGTATGTATGTGCATGCGTGTGCATATACTGTATGTCCATGTGTTGTGTCTTTGTATACGTAGTGTGTTTGTTCGTGCTTTGCTCTCACAGTGGAGAGGGTCATCTGAAAGTTAATATGGGGCCTGCAATTCTCTGAACTCCAAGCCATTTTAATATTCTCCTAACCCATCTCATGACTACATTAGCTGTGCCTGACCTGTGTGTCGCCTTATACTGTTTATATTCCATAATGAGGGGAAACTTCCGACAATACAGGATATTCTGAGCGGAGGTCAAAACAATAGGGTAAGGTGTTTCCTGAAGTCATGAAAGGAAACCAGTCTGAGGAAATATAGTTTACAAATGTACAGCTCCTGTAATACCGTGTATATGGAGGTATGTGTCCTGTAATGTGCAGATTCTTCAGCTTTTGGATAGGTTGGTATATACAGGGTTAAAAGACAATTGCACAGTCAACACTCCTATAAAAATATGCATATGGCGCAATGAAACAAAAGAAGTCTCATTTTGAGGTTTTTAGAGAATGGACTTGCTAGAGGCTGAATTGCAATTCATCATATGACATGATTATAAATGACATATTAACTCTTAAGGGGGCTTCTTTTTCAGCTGCAGTTGAGTTGCGACAAGATGCAGTCACAGGAAACCCCTGGCGTCCAATATAGTCGGTGGAATGACAGAAACCAAGATGAAGTCAGTGTAAACATATCCAACACAGAAGTCTCCACCTGGAGGAGGTGAGTCAAATCAGGCCACACGACCCCATTCCAAATATAATACCAACTATAACAGCACCCTACTAATCCAAAAAGGGTATCAATTGCCAGTACAGTATTATAATAGTAATAATAATAATAATCTTATTTATATATCCCGCATGGCTTTACAATTCAAAAGGGTTCATGTACAAAACAAAAGACATTACAAGGTTACCGGCTAAAATACAACTCAAACACTCGGAGTGAGGGCCCTGGTCGCAAGAGCTTACAATCTATGAGGAAATGGGGGTGACACGAAAGGTAGTTGATTGTGATATGTAGGGATTGAGCCATTTTGTACTGAAAGCAGCGGTGTAGGCCGATCTGCTTCTAGTGTGTCGACTATTAGGCTAGGTCTACACGACGACATTTGTCGCGCGACAATAAGTTGCACCAATGTCGCGCGACAATTTTTACAAATTGCAGTCTATGGTGTCGCACTGCAACATGCGACATGCTGCGACGTGACGCGACAGTCGCAGAAAGTCCATTCGTAATGGATTTTTCTGCGACTGTCGCGTTGCAGTCGCAGCATGTCGCATGTTGCAGTGCGACACCATAGACTGCCATTGTAAAAATAGTCGCTCGACATTGGTGCAACAAAATGTTGCACGATAAATATTGCAGTGTAGTCGTGCCCTATCTGTCGCGCGACAAATGTCGTCTTGTAGACCTAGCCTTAGAAGATGGAGTTCAGGTTTGCGAGGTGGGGGTTACTAGAGGAAGAGTGAGTTTAGGAAGCTTGATAAGCCTGCCTGAAAAGATGTGTTTGTAAGAATTGTTTGCGGTTCAGGAATTTGGGGATTGACCTGATATTTCGGGGCAGAGCCTTCCCGTACCTTCCAACTTTCTAAATGAACAAAGAGGGACACAAGATTTGTTCAGTACTAGGCCACGCCTCTAACTCCGCCCAAAACATAACTATGCACCTAATTCCAACCAGTCCTCTTAATGCCCCCACATAGTAATTATTCCCCCTTCATGCCACCGAACAGTATTTATGCCCACATTATGCCCTCTCACGGAATTATGCCCAGCTGTTCCCACAGTAATATGCCCTGTTATGTGCCCCAGTAATATGCCCAGCTGTGCTCCCAGTAATATGTCCAGCTGTGCCCCCAGTAATATGTCCAGCTGTGCCCCCAGTAATATGTCCAGTTATGTGCTCCTAGTAATATGCCCAGCTGTGCCCACAGTAATATGCCCAGTTATGTGCCCACAGTAATATGCCCTGTTATGTTCCCCCAGTAATATGTCCAGTTATGTGCCCCTAGTAATATGCCCAGCTGTGCCCCCAGTAATATGTCCAGTTATGTGCCCCTAGTAATATGCCCAGCTGTGCCCCCAGTAATATGCCCAGCTGTGCCCCCAGTAATATGTCCAGTTATGTGCCCCTAGTAATATGCCCAGCTGTGCCCACAGTAATATGCCCAGTTATGTGCCCCTAGTAATATGCCCAGTTATGTGCCCCTAGTAATATGCCCAGTTATGTGCCCCCAGTAATATGTCCAGTTATGTGCCCCCAGTAATATGCCCAGTTATGTGCCCCTAGTAATATGTCCAGTTATGTGCCCCCAGTAATATACCCAGTTATGTGCCCCCAGTAATATACCCAGTTATGTGCCCCCAGTAATATGTCTAGTTATGTGCCCCCAGTAATATGCCCAGTTATGTGCCCCCAGTAATATGTCCAGTTATGTTCCCCCAGTAATATGTCCAGCTGTGCCCACAGTAATATGCCCAGTTATGTGCCCCCAGTAATATGCCCAGTTATGTGCCCCCAGTAATATGCCCAGTTATGTGCCCCCAGTAATATGTCCAGTTATGTTCCCCCAGTAATATGTCCAGCTGTGCCCACAGTAATATGCCCAGTTATGTGCCCCTAGTAATATGCCCAGCTGTGCCCACAGTAATATGCCCAGTTATATGCCCCCAGTAATATGTCCAGTTATGTGCCCCCAGTAATATGTCCAGTTATGTGCCCCCAGTAATATGTCCAGTTATGTGCCCCCAGTAATATGTCCAGTTATGTGCCCCTAGTAATATGCCCAGCTGTGCCCACAGTAATATGCCCAGTTATATGCCCCCAGTAATATGTCCAGTTATGTTCCCCCAGTAATATGTCCAGTTATGTTCCCCCAGTAATATGTCCAGTTATGTGCCCCTAGTAATATGCCCAGCTGTGCCCACAGTAATATGCCCAGTTATGTGCCCCTAGTTATATGCCCAGCTGTGCCCACAGTAATATGTCCAGTTATGTTCCCCCAGTAATATGTCCAGTTATGTGCCCCTAGTAATATGCCCAGCTGTGCCCACAGTAATATTCCCAGTTATGTGCCCCTAGTAATATGCCCAGCTGTGCCCACAGTAATATGCCCAGTTATGTGCCCCCAGTAATATGTCCAGTTATGTTCCCCCAGTAATATGTCCAGTTATGTGCCCCCAGTAATATGTCCAGTTATGTGCCCCCAGTAATATGCCCAGTTATGTGCCCCCAGTAAAATACCCAGTTATGTGCCCCTCACAGAAAGTAAAAAAAAAAAAACACCACATATTTACCATCTTCCTAGCAGCAGCAGCAGCAGCAGCAGCACATCGGATGCTCTGGTCTGTGGAGGAGGCGAAGCTGAGTCTGGAGAGCATCAGGGGGAGAATTGATGAAGCAGGGAGCCGATACCGGCTCTGTGCTTTATCATAATACACAGGCAAAGAGACAAATGTCAGAAAGCGGGACATACCTCCCCCGTACCGGAACAGCGGGACAGCCACTGAAATCTTAGACTGTCCCACCGGATCCGGGACGGTTGGGAGGTATGCATTTCAGAGAGTAGGTGCAGCTGGAGAAAAGTCTTAACGATGGGAGTGAGATGTACGAATTATGGAGGATGTTAATCTTAGTCACTGGCAGAACGGAGAGCACGAGTCGGGTGGTAGACGGAAATGAGGGAGGAGATGTATGGAGGTGCAGCACTTTGTGGGTGAGAAGTTTGAACTGTATTCTGTGGTGGAGGGGCAACCAGTGAAGTGACTGGCACAGGCTAGTAGCATCAGTGTAGCGGGTGGATAGGTGGATGAGCCTGAAGGGGGAGCGTTTAGTGAGAGGGAGACCAATTAGTAATGAATTACAGTAGTCAAGATGAGAATGGATCAAGGCAACAAGAGTTTTGGCCGTTTCCACTGTAAGAAAAGGGCAGATTCTGGTGATATTCTTCAGGTGCTGATGACAAGAGCGAGCAAGTGATTGCATATGGGGAACAGAGGAAAGATCTGAGTCAAACATGACTCCAAGACAGCGGGCGTGCTGCCCAGGAGTTATGATGCCTATAGTGCCGCAGACCGAAATTGAAATATCAAGTTTAGGTGGGTTAGTAGATGGGGAAAGACAAGAAGTTCAGTTTTTGAGAGATTCAATTTTAGGTACAGAGAGGACATGATGATAGCTGCCAGACAATCACTGGTGTTTTGTAGTATGGCAGGGGCGAAGTCAGGGGATGAAGTGTGTAGTTGGGTGTCATCAGCATAGAGATGAGACCTAAGACAGAACTCTGTATATGAACTGTGCGAATACAAAGATAATCCTTTTTCTTCACAATGGAGGAGATTTACTAATTCTGTCTAAAATGTAGACAGTGTAAACTAAAGGCACGTTTACGCGCACAGAGGAGAAGCAAATTGTCAGGAAAGAAGTGTTCCTTCCCGACAGTCGGCTGCTCGTTCAGTAAAGGTGAATTGCTGCATTTACATGCAGCGAACACCTCCACAGTATAGGAATAACGTCTGCAAAATGGGTCTGCATCCATTCCGCAATTTTGCAGAACAGGTGCGGACCCATTCATTTTCAATGGGGCCTGAATGTGCTGTCCGCATCCGCATTTTCGGATCTGCACTTCTGGAATCATACTTCCGTTCCGCAAAAAAGTAAAACATGTCCTATTCTTGAAAAAAAGGCATTTTCTATGAGCGTGCCGATGATGTGCGGTCCTCAAAATGCAGAACGCACATTTCTGGTGTCCGTGTTTTGCGGATCCACAAAACACATACGGACGTGTGAATGGACCCTAAGTGATGGCTACTGCTATCACTCGTCCTCATACAGCTGCATTGTTTCCTAGCAGCACGATCTGCTGGCCAGGTGCCTGCATGAACGACAGGATCACCCGATGAACGAGCAAAACACTCATTTATCAGGTGATCAGCTTCACATGGCCAGATCGGGAATATCGGGAACAAATGTTCATTCCCGATAATATGCCCATGTAAGTCCACCTTTAGGCTACATTCACAGTGAAAACCACTCATTATTAGCTTAACTCATATAAAACTGATAAGAATATGGCTGAAATGAGCATTTATGAGGTTAGGAGATCAGAGATAACATTTCACATGAGCCCTCAGCTGATGGGACTGAAAAGTAAACCCTGTATCTCAAATGCAGCTGAATTTTTTTTTAAATAAAGAACAACTGAAGAAATAATTTTTAGCAAAAAATGAGTAAAATGCAATCATAAAAAAATTGTCCTGATGGAGTCCATAACCTTTAACCCTTTAGTGACCACCCATACGCCTTTTTATAGTGGTCACTAAGGGGCCTTAGGCTGGGCGTCCGCTTTTTCATAGTGGCCCGGTCTAAGCGCTGTAGGGGTCTCCCATGCAGCAGGGAGCAGGGGCCCAGCTCTCACATGAGAGCCACGCTCCTGCTCTAACAGCCCGGACTGGCAGGAGTGACAATCTGGGCTGTTTAACGCTTTACATGCCGCGGGCAATGCGCTGACAGAGGGAGCGTGTAAAGGCTGGCTGGGGTCTGATGTAGACCCCAGGCCTGCCTTGAATAGTTTCCAGCAGGCTGTGCCTCTCTGGCGCAGGCTGCTGGTCAATGTCAGTATAGCACTGACACTAAAATGCAATGCACTATAGGGATAATGCATTGTATTTTAAAAACAATCGGAATATTGTCTGTTATATATATATAAGTGGTAAAAAAAAACATTTATGAAATAAAAACAAATCCAATTCCAAACAAAAAAAAAAAATTCCCTTTAAAAAAATACACTTTTTAATGAAAAAAATTGCATAACGACCTGGACTACATAAATATCATGTAAATTATCCCCTACGGTAAATGGCTTAAAAAATAAAATAACAAATTTTTAAGAATTGCTTATTTATTCTTAGTTGCCACCGAAAAAACTTAGTAACAAGCGTTTAAAAAGCATAATTTACTTCAACATGATATCAATGAAATCTACAAGTCGTCCCACAAAAAACAAGCTCCCACAGAGAAGAGAAATAAAAAAGTCTGGTTGCAAAATATTTATTTTCCTTTTAAAAAAAGGGGTAGTATTGCAAAAAAATAGTAAAATGTAAAAAAAAAACTATATGTATTTGGTATAGCTGTAATCGCACTGATTCAGAGATTAAACATATTATGTTATTTATACCAAAAAATGAATGCCGTAAAAACTCAGTAAGGCCCAAAACAGGCTGGTCACTAAGGGGTTAAGTCTTTCTGCAGTTCCTGGACTGAAATACCGGTGGCCAATCCATCTGGAAGTGTGGGTGATGCTTTGGCACCCGGGGTGGGTCCTTTCTCTGGCACCCCCTTCCCCACCAACTTTAAAAAAATTGTACCCCCTCACAGTAGTATTTCTCTTTATTGTACAACCTTCACAGTAGTTTTGTACAGATGTGTGCCCCCTCACAGAAGTTATGCCCTTTCTGTGCCCACTTACAGTAATAATCCCCATTGTGCCCCTTCATAGTACTAATCCCCATTGTGCCCTCTTTGTAGTAATAATGCCCACTGTGCCCCCTTAATAGTAGTAAGTCAGTTACCTCCTTTTATTAGGGACAGTGGACCTATCTGTCACTGTCCGTCTGTCACTGGCGGTCAGAGGCCATCAATCACTGTCCATCTGTTAGTTGGTCAGTGGGCATCTGTTAGGGTCCATCCATAATTGTCGGTCAGTGGACGCACCGCTACTGACACTAGCGAACATTTACTTTTAATTTTTAGGGTGGGATATATATTTTCTTTCTGAGCTTTTTAGTTAAAAAAAAAAGATAGTTCAAAGATTATTCAGTGCAGAGCAGGCATATGAATATCTATCCTCTGAAACCTCTGAATTCGACATTGCTTCAGAGGCGGAAATATTTACTGATAATGGGGACTTTAGTTCCGCTTCCATCCCCAGACCCCATTGCCCTGTGGTGATAGAAGTAGCCACCTTATCTCATTCTTCACCCATCGTTCCCGTCCCTTCTACTACGTGGGTTCCTGCTTCATCATTTTCCCCCCCAAGTACCCCAATTTTTATCTACTCCCCAAACTAATGTGGACATCACCAATTTTACCCCTTGTGATTTTTTTCATTTGTCTGTGGACGATAAAGTCCTGAAATTTATTGTGCAGCCGACTAATCTGTACGCCACACAATTTGCCGTACAAGACGGTGAATCTCCACAAGTGTCCGTGAAATTAAAACATTTTTGGGGCTTACCCTGGACATGGGCATTGTAAAAAAGCTATTTGCCCGATCCTATTGGGCTGCGAGTACTGTCCAATCAACCCCTGTGTTTGCAGCAATTATGTCCCGAAACCGCTATGAAGCCCTAATGAGATTTATGCATTTTTTTTTAGATAATTCCCAAGTCCCCCCCCCCAGAACTGACCTAGCCTACGACTGCCTAAATAAATTGAGACCCCTTATTTCCCTCCTTAGGGATTTATTCTTAAAATTATATACTCCTGATAAAAATCTGTCCGTTGATGAATCCCTTTTCAGTTTTAAAGGCCGCCTTTCCTTCCGTCAGTTTATTCCTTCCAAGCGTGCCAGATATGGGGTAAAATTATATAAGGTGTGCGAGAGCCACAACCGGCTACACCTGCGGTCTGTATGTATATGAGGGCAGAGACCCCAGGCTGCCCCGAAAATATTGGGACATCGGGAAAAATTGTGTGGGATCTCTTGGCGCCATTCCTACACAAAGGAGACCATGTGTACACTGATAATTTTTATACCAGCATACCCCTTTTTAAATCCCTACATGCTACAAACACAGGGGCTTGTGGGACAGTCCGTAAAAATAGAGTTGGATAACCACAACCGCTGGTGTCCAAGTATTTGGAGAGAGGAACATCCTTCTCCCTTGCAAGTGACCAGCTGCTTGCCGTGAAGTGGAAGGACAGGAAGGATGTCTACATGCTGACCACCGTGCACACAGACACCACAGTGGCAGTTAGGGAGGAGGGGGATACTGCTGACAAACACAAACCGGTCAATTATAATAAATTTATGGGAGATGTAGACCTCTCGGACCAGGCACTTCAACCCTACCTGGTGAAGCGAAAAAAACAGGGCCTGGTATAAAAAGGTAGCAATCTACCTCATTCAGATTGCTACCTATAATAGTTTTAGTTTTGTCTTAAAAGGCCCAAGGAACTCTCAAGTTCCTCAAAAAGGTGGTTGAGAGTCTCCTGTTTGAGTCCCCCGCACCTGGGCAAGCCTTTGAATCGGAGGACGTTCGAAGGCTTTCAGAATGCCATTTCCCTCACCCCGTCCCTGCCACTGCCAGCAAGACATATCCTCAGAAACGATGCCGAGTGTGTAGCAAACATGGAAGGAGGAGGGACACCCGGTTTTACTGCCCCAGTTGCCCATCGCAACCAGGCCTCTCAAATTACCCCTGTTTTGGGACATACCATACGGTTGCTAATTATTAATTTTATTTAATACCAAATATTGTGGGTGGGAGGTCTTTTCAGGAAGTCAATTTATTCTCATTTTCTGTTTAGTTTGTGGGCTTTCCAGGGAGGGGAGGGATCCTTTTTGGGATGGGTTGTGGGGCTAATTATTTTTTTTCAGACATTGGAACAAATTTTACCTTTCTGATTTGTTTTCTTAATTTTCATTATTTCATTTTTTTATGACTATGTCCTGCTACACAAAGCTGTTAATTCCATTCACATTACTGTATCATGATATTGGCAAGATATTTTTTTATTTGGAGGATCTCTAATGATTGAGCTGTTCCTCACCAGTACACTAAGGTAATGTCTAGAAATCCTGACATCATTTTAGGAATTAGTGATCCATTACTGTTCCAACTGGACACTGTCCTTTTATTTATTCTGTAGGTGATTGGTTGATTGTGTGTATAGTGATTTCTACCTTGCCGGGTAGGGGCCTGTTATGGTGCACCGCGTCACTTAGCACGTTCGTCTCTCCTATAGGGATTGATGGGGCTAAAGAGACATTGTACGACCAGTCACTGTCCTTGAGTGCCAGCTTGTCATTACAGCCCTATCAGTGTTCTTGTATCTTGTGAACAAACTGGAATTTGCAACATAGTTGGAGACATTTTGCTCCCTTTTCTTGGACATGTTGCCTTTCACTACAGTTCAGTCTTTTTTCTGCAATAAGTATATATGTCAGACCAGAACGCTGCTCACAACAGCATCAGAATGACAGAAATGCGGGACAACTGCTTTGTTGGCGAGACATAATCATATGTTCAGGCAAATGCCTTTTTAGAAATCTGCCTCCCTTATAAGTGCACAGCTTCACTTCTCATCTGTACGCCCCACAAAGACAGTAATAGGGTTACCCATCTAAAAATATTTTTTGTTCAATTTCCTGTGAAAATGTTATTAGCAATTCGAATAAAACCACATATACTCATTATTTCATCCTATAATAATTTGGCACTCAGCATGCTCACTACACCACTAGATGCATGCTTTAAGGGATCTAGATTTAAAATGGGGTCATTTATAATGGTTTTCTATCATTTTGCAGCTCAACATCATTACATGTGTGCAATGGGGCCTGAACCATTTTCAGTTTATTATCTGAAAGGCCCCAGGTGTTCCTTTATGTTTAGGGCCTGTCGTGTGTCAAGACATAAGATTAGGGCCACAATGGGGATATTTCTGAAGACAGGAGAAATGGGATGATACATTTTGGGATGCACTTCTTCGTTTTCATGTGCTTTGTAGAAAAAAACTGTCTTTAAATTGACACTTTTGTGTAAAAAAAGAAAAAAATGTTTTCTTTCTGCCAGCTTAGCATTAATTCCTACAAAAAACTAGGGGGTCTAAAAGCTCACTACACCCTTATATGAATACCTTAGGGGGTCTAGTTTTCAAAATGTGGTCATATATATATTTTCTATTGTTTTGGCAGCTCAACGCCATTAAAAGGCCTCATGCACACGACCGTTGTGTGCATCCGTGGCCGTTGTGCCGTTTTCCATTTTTTTTTCGCGGACCCATTGACTTTCAATGGGTCCGTGGAAAAATCGTCAAATTCACCGTTTTGCAGCCGCATCCGTGATCCGTTTTTACTGTCCGTCAAAAAAATATGACCTGTCCTATTTTTTTGACGGACAACGGTTCATGGACCCATTCAAGTCAATAGGTCCGTGAAAAAACACGGATGCACACAAGATTGGCATCCGTGTCCGTGGCCCTAGGCTACTTTTACACAGACGGATCCGCAGATCCGTCTGCATAAAAGCTTTTTCAGAGCTGAGTTTTCACTTCGTGAAAACTCAGATCCGACAGTATATTCTAACACAGAGGCGTTCCCATGGTGATGGGGACGCTTCAGGTTAGAATATACTAAAATAACTGTGTACATGACTGCCCCCTGTAGTTAACTCATTGGTGGCCAGTGCGGCTGGCCCCCCCTCCCTCCCCTGTAGTTAACTCATTGGTGGCCAGTGCGGCCGGCCCCCCCTCCCTCCCCTGTAGTTAACTCATTGGTGGCCAGTGCGGCCGCCCCCCCCCCTGTAGTTAACTCATTGGTGGCCAGTGCGGCCGGCCCCCCCTCCCTCCCCTGTAGTTAACTCATTGGTGGTCAGTGTGGCCGGCCCCCCCTCCGTCCCCTGTAGTTAACACATTGGTGGCCAGTGCGGCCGGAACCCCCTCCCTCCCCTGTAGTTAACACATTGGTGGCCATTGCGGCCGGTCCCCCCTCCCTCCCCTGTAGTTAACTCATTGGTGGCCAGTGGGCCCCCCTCCCTCCCCCTCCTAATTAAAATCTCCCCCCCTATCATTGGTGGCAGCGGAGAGTACCGATCGGAGTCCCAGTTTAATCGCTGGGGCTCCGATCGGTAACCATGTCAACCAGGACACTACTGCAGTCCCGTTGCCATGGTTACTTAGCAATTTGTAGAAGCATTCTACTTACCTGCGAGCTGCGATGTCTGTAACCGGCCAGGAGCTCCTCCTACTGGTAAGTGACAGGTCTGTGCTATAGGCAATGCGCCGCACAGACCTGTCACTTACCAGTAGGAGGAGCGCCCGGCCAGACACAGACATCGCAGCTCGCAGGTAAGTATAATGCTTCTTCAAATTGCTAAGTAACCATGGCAACCGGGACTGCAGTAGCGTCCTGGTTGCCATGGTTACCGATCGGAGCCCCAGCGATTAAACTGGGACTCCGATCGGTACTCTCCGCTGCCACCAATGATAGGGGCCGCACTGGCCACCAATTAGTTAACTACAAGGGAGGGAGGGGGGGCCAGCCGCACTGGCCACCAATGAGTTAACAACAGGGGAGGGAGGGGAGCCGGCCGCACTGGCCACCAATGAGTTAACTACAGGGAAGGGAGGGGGGGGGGAGACTGCACTGACCACCAATGAGTTAACTACAGGGGAGGGAGGGGGGGCCGGCCGCACTGGCCACCAATGAGTTAACTACAGGGGAGGGAGGGGGGCCGGCCGCACTGGCCACCAATGAGTTAACTACAGGGGAGGGAGGGGGGCCGCACTGGCCACCAATGAGTTAACTACAGGGAAGGGAGGGGGGGGGGTGACTGCACTGACCACCAATGAGTTAACTACAGGGGAGGGAGGGGGGGCCGGCCGCACTGGCCACCAATGAGTTAACTACAGGGGAGGGAGGGGGGGCCGGCCGCACTGGCCACCAATGAGTTAACTACAGGGGAGGGAGGGGGGCCGCACTGGCCACCAATGAGTTAACTACAGGGGAGGGAGGGGGGGCCGGCCGCACTGGCCACCAATGAGTTAACTACAGGGGGGTAACCATGTCAACCAGGACACTACTGCAGTCCCGTTGCCATGGTTACTTAGCAATTTGTAGAAGCATTCTACTTACCTGCGAGCTGCGATGTCTGTAACCGGCCAGGAGCTCCTCCTACTGGTAAGTGACAGGTCTGTGCTATAGGCAATGCGCCGCACAGACCTGTCACTTACCAGTAGGAGGAGCGCCCGGCCAGACACAGACATCGCAGCTCGCAGGTAAGTATAATGCTTCTTCAAATTGCTAAGTAACCATGGCAACCGGGACTGCAGTAGCGTCCTGGTTGCCATGGTTACCGATCGGAGCCCCAGCGATTAAACTGGGACTCCGATCGGTACTCTCCGCTGCCACCAATGATAGGGGGGGGATTTTAATTAGGAGGGGGGACCCACTGGCCACTAATGAGTTAACTACAGGGGAGGGAGGGGGGGCCGGCCGCACTGGCCACCAATGAGTTAACTACAAGGGAGGGAGGGGGGGCCGGCCGCACTGGCCACCAATGAGTTAACAACAGGGGAGGGAGGGGGGGCCGGCCGCACTGGCCACCAATGAGTTAACTACAGGGGAGGGAGGGGGGCCGGCCGCACTGGCCACCAATGAGTTAACTACAGGGGAGGGAGGGGGGGCCGGCCGCACTGGCCACCAATGAGTTAACTACAGGGGAGGGAGGGGGGCCGCACTGGCCACCAATGAGTTAACTACAGGGGAGGGAGGGGGGGCCGGCTGCACTGGCCACCAATGAGTTAACTACAGGGGGGGGGGGGTCTGCCCCCTGCTGCCTGGCAGCAGGGGGCAGTCATGTACACAGTTCTTTTAGTATATTCTAACCTGAAGCGTCCCCATCACCATGGGAACGCCTCTGTGCTAGAATATACTGTTGGATCTGAGTTTCACGATCTAACTCAAATCCGGTGGTATATTCTAACATAGAGGCGTTCCCATGGTGATGGGGACGCTTCAAGTTAAAATATACCATCGGATTGGAGAAAACTCTGATCCGATGGTATAAATGGGGGACGGATCCGTTTGCAATTGCACCATATTGTGTCAACGTCAAACGGTTCCGTCCCTATTGACTTGCATTGTAATTCAGGACGAATCCGTTTGGCTCCGCACTGTCAGGCGGACACCAATATGCCCGATATTAGATTATATAACTTGGCTGCCCTATTTCGTCATGTGAGGGACTGGGTTTGGAAAACGAATTATTTCTCTGCGGGAAAGGTGGAACGGGAACTGGCAAAACCGTGGGAGTTAGCTGCCCTTATCCACACTCGGTTGAAAGATCTTCCGAATGAGGTGAGACAGTCTGTTCTTCTCAGAGACACTATCATGGCATGGAAAGCAATTAGGAAAATATACAGGCTTCCGATTTACTTGTCGCCCCAGATGCCCTTGTGGTCTTTACCTGCTTTTCCGCGAGGACGAGAAAACAAGATGTATAAGAAGTGGAGAGAGAAAAACATTCACACGCTAAGAGACTTACTAATAGGACCAGATCATAATTTGATGTCATGGGAGCAATTTGCGAGTGGACATCAGATGGAGACTTCTCACCCACTAGCATTCTATCAGCTCTTGGCTTATTGCAAAGCCCAATCGGCTTCTTTGGGGGAAGCAGACAGAATGACCTGGTTTGCAGCTCTTCTGGAGAGAGGCGGGGTTGTGATCTCACTTGCAGACACGTATAGACATCTAAGAGATATTAGTTTTATAAGCTTAGCGAAAACTGTTTTCGCGCACTGGGAAAGGGATGTTGAGGTGGAAGATTTGACCCTTAAAATGAGAGAGGGTTTGGAATATATCAGGAAGGCTGTTCACAGTGAGCAATGGAGAGAAGCGCAATTGAGGATTCTGCATAAAGCGACATATGCGTTCAATCTTTCATACTCTAATGCCCCAGCGCATTATCTGAGGGAGTGTCCTAAATGCTCGCAGCCTAAGGCCTCATGCACACGACAGTATTTTTTCACTGTCCGCAAAACGGGGTTCCGTCGGTCCGTGACCGTTTTTTCGTCCGTGGGTCTTCCTCGATTTTTGGAGGATCCATGGACACCGTTTTGGTGTCCCCATTGACTTGCATTGTCATTCAGGACGGATCCGTTTGGCTCCGCACGGGAGCCAAACGGATCCGTCCTGAATTACAATGCAAGTTAATGGGGACAGATCCGTTTGACGTTGACACAATATGGTGCAATTGCAAACGGATCCGTCCCCATTGACTTTCAATGTAAAGTCAGGAGTCCCCTTTATACCATCGGATCTGAGTTTTCTCCAATCCGATGGTATATTTTAACTAGAAGCGTCCCCATCACCATGGGAACGCCTCTATGTTAGAATATACCATCAGATTTGAGTTACATCGTGAAAACTCATATCCGACAGTATATTCTAACACAGAGGCGTTCCCATGGTGATGGGGACTCTTCTAGTTAGAATATACTACAAACTGTGTACATGACTGCCCCCTGCTGCCTGGCAGCACCCAATCTCTTACAGGGGACTGTGATCAGCACAATTAACCCCTCAGGTGCCGCACCTGAAGGGGTTAATTGTGCGTATCATATCCCCCTGTAAGAGATCAAGGGCTGCCAGGCAGCAGGGAGCAGACCCCCCTTCCTCCCCAGTTTGAATATCATTGGTGGCCAGTGCGGCCCCCCTCCCTCCCTCTACTGTATTGATAACATTGGTGGCATAGTGTGCGGCCCCCCGGCCCCCCTCCCTCCCTCTCTCTATTGCAATAATAACATTGGTGGCACAGTGTGCGGCCTCCCCCGGCCCCCCCCTTCCTCCCTCTCTCTATTGTGATAATAACATTGGTGGCCAGTGTGCGGCCTCCCCCGGCCCCCCTCCCTCCCTCTATTGTAATAATAACATTGGTGGCACAGTGTGCGGGCTCCCCTTCTTCCCCCCTGATCATTGGTGGCAGCGGAGTTACGATCGGAGTCCCAGTTTAATCGCTGGGGCTCCGATCGGTAACCATGGCAACCAGGACGCTACTGCAGTCCTGGTTGTCATGGTTACTTAGCAATAGTAGAAGCATTATACTTACCTGCTGGCTGCTGCGCTATCTGTGACCGTCCGGGAGCTCCTCCTACTGGTAAGTGACAGGTCTGTGCGGCGCATTGCTTAATGATCTGTCACTTACCAGTAGGAGGAGCTCCCAGACGGTCACAGACAGCGCAGCAGCCAGCAGGTAAGTATGATGCTTCTACTAATGCTAAGTAACCATGGCAACCAGGACTGCAGTAGCATCCTGGTTGCCATGGTTACCGATCGGAGCCCCAGCGATTAAACTGGGACTCCGATTGGAACTCCGCTGCCACCAATGATCGGGGGGGGGGGGAGAGGGGAGGCCACACACTGGCCACCAATGTTATAAATACAATAGAGGGAAGGAGGGGGGGCCGGGGGGGGGACACTGTGCCACCAATGTTATTAATACAATAGAGGGAGGGAGGGGGGGGCGGGGGGGGGCGCACACTGTGCCACCAATGTTATCAATACAATAGAGGGAGGGGGGGCCGCACTGGTCACCAATGATATTAATACAATAGAGGGAGGGAGGGGAGGCGGGGGGGCCGCACTGGGGGGCCGCACTGGCCACCAATGAAATTAAAACTGGGGAGGGAGGGGGGTCTGCCCCCTTCTGCCTGGCAGACCCTGATCTCTTACAGGGGGCTATGATATGCACAAGGGGTTAATTGTACGGATCACAGCCCCCTGTAAGAGATCGGGTGCTGCCAGGCGGCAGGGGGCAGTCATGTACACAGTTCGTAGTATATTCTAACTAGAAGCGTCACCAGCACTATGGGAACGCCTCTGTGTTAGAATATACTGTTGGATCTGAGTTTTCACGAAATGAAAACTCAGCTCTGAAAAAGCTTTTATGCAGACGGATCTTCAGATCCGTCTGTATGAATGTAACCTACAGCCACGGATCACGGACACGGATGCCAATCTTGTGTGCATCCGTGTTCTTTCACGGACCCATTGACTTGAATGGGTCCGTGAACCGTTGTCCGTCAAAAAAATAGGACAGGTCATATTTTTGGGACGGACAGGATACACGGATCACGGAGGCGGATGACAAACGGTGCATTTTCCGAGTTTTCAACGGACCCATTGAAAGTCAATGGGTCCGCAGAAAATCACGGAAAACAGAACAACGGCCACGGGTGCACACAACGATCGTGTGCATGAGGCCTAAAGCAGACCTTTTACATGGGCTGTGGAGTTGCCAGCACCTTAGGTCACTGTGGGAAGATATAATCTTTCTTATTAAAGAGGTCTGGGATATTGAGGTGAAAACAGATCCGCAGCAATGTGTATTCCAGTATATTCCAGTGGGCCAAGATGTCTCGCTAGGTAAAGGGGTAGCGGAACCTGGTATACACATTGCCCTTATGGCAGTTAAAAAATTTATTTTGCGACATTGGCTGGTGCCAACTATTCCTACCAAAGATGAAGTGGTGGGTCTCATAAAAAGAATTCTGTATTTAGAAAGATTAGAAGTGGGTAAGAATAAAGAGAAGGCAGTGGCAAAGTTTTTTTAAAAATGGAAAAAACTGGTTGAACATATTTTGACGAGAGAAGAAATTAAGGAGCTACTAACCCCATTTGAGCAAACTAAGTGGTATCTGGAGGCAAAATTGAAAGGTACTCTTGGTTTATTAGAGGTCTAAGTATAGGCTCTTAAACAGTATCATAAATGTGAAGTTGAGAGGAGGCGAACAAGATTGGTATGAGTAGGAGACGTTGGGATGGGGGAAGGGGGGGTGGGTGGGTAGGGAGTGGAGCATAATAAGTGTTTGATTATATGTTTTTTTGTATGAGGTAACCAAGGATATAAAAGGATGTATTTGAATGTGGCTAACATGGAATATGGCTGTATATCTCATGCATTATATACCTACTGTAGTATATGACTGTATGCCTCAAACATCCGAATAAAGAAATGTTAAAAAATTAATTGACACTTTTGTTTAAAAAAACTAAATATTATTTTTTTTTCACCTTCCTAGCATTAATTTCTTGAAAAAACTAGGGGGTAAAATAACTAATTACACCCATAGATGAATACATTAAGGGGTCTTGTTTTCAAAATGGGGTCACTTTTGGGGGATTATATTATTCTGACACTTATAAGCCTCTGCAAACTTGGCTTGTTGCAGGAAAAAATACGTACATCAAAAATTTTAAAATGAATGTTAAAATGGTAAGTCTCCTAAATAAAATTTTAAAAAAAGTAAAAGTTTTTGTAAGTGCAGCCAAAATAAAGATGTGGAAATATATTTCTGATAAAAATATTGAATAGTATTTATGTATGTATGTGAAACATTGCAGTTGAAAATAGGAAAATATGCCATGTTTTTCAAATTTTCATAGTTTTTTAATAAAGATACGCATATTTTATCATTAAAATGTTACCACCTAAGTAAAGTACAATATGTGACGAGAAAACATTGTCAGAATGACTTTGATGTGCAAAACCGTTACGAAGTTATTCTGTGCTAAAGTGACACATGTCAGATTTCCAAAATCTGCCTTGGTCATTAAGGGCCAGACAAGCTTGGTCACTAAGGGGTTAAAACATGTCTGTTTTCTTCAAGAAATAGTACCACTCTGCGGGCTGTATCTGGTATTGAAGCCCAGTCCGAATTGCGTTCCAGTTATGTGTTAACACTGTGATTCAACTTTCAGACGAAGAACTGGGTCACTGACGACAGACTAGTTGCTATGGCCATATGGCCTAAAAACTTCATGCCTTTCCAAGTGGTTGTCAGGCAGCGCATCCCTGGCAACCAGTCTGTCTCCAGCTATAGGCCGGGCCTGTCTGTGGTCAGACATTTTCTCTGCCACAGGATCTGTTCACATTTATGTTGGGAGCCTCTGTCACAGGAAGAACAACCCTACATACAATGCTACTGTTCCGCCAACATGGCGGACACCACTACTTTACCCATAGCACCCTTCTGCTCCATGGGAGGTTTCTATCCTCCATAACCTTGCTTTAACCAAGGGATTTTTCCTATAATGATCAGAGGTTTATATATCATGTTCATTTTTCCCCAGAGTCAACAACCTACTATGCACAGGGAAAATCGGGATCGCCATGAAGGTGGTGGGCGGACTTGCCGTGTTCTGGATTATCTTTATCATCGGCTATGTTACCGGTTATTACGTGCACAAATGCAATAAAGTATAGAGTGCCAGTCCTCGGCGGTGGGGTGGTCTCTACCCTTGTGGAAATAATGCCATCTCTCCAAGAAGATGTTCTATCTCTCATCGAGGAAAACCTTTCAGGGTATTTCGGGGAAAGACAGCAAAAAAGCTATGGCTATATGCAAATATATTTTTGTACTACTACTTCTACTCCATTCTGGAATTATTGATATTGTTCAGTATGATATCACACCAGTGTCAGTAACTGGAAGCAACTGGAAACACCCATAGTATATTTCTCACTGGGGAAAAGTTATCAGACTGGTGTGTAAAGTAGAACTGGCTTAGTTGCCCCTAGCAACCAATCAGATTCCACCTTTCATTTTGTGAAAAATGAAAGGTGGAATCTGATTGGTTGCTAGGGGCAACTAAGCCAGTTCTACTTTACACCAGTTTTGATAAATCTCCCCCACTGTCTCTATTCAAAGGGTTTTCTGGGATTAAGACCTCCTGCACAAGGCTGTATACATTTAGCGGCCCTCAAACTGCAGATCCACAGAATGCCGACACCAGCTGCGTGCATCTCTCAATTTCCATGGGGTCCAATGTCAAAATGCCTATCCTTGTCCACAAAATGGAGAAGAATAGGACATGTGAATGCAGATGGTACACAGCATGATACATAGATTAATAGATTGTTTTAAGGCCCCTTTGAAATAACTGCATCCGATTCCAATAAAAATATGGATCAGATGCAGAAAAAAATATGGTGGTGTGCATGAGACTTAAAAAAAAAATTCGCCTTTTGGCGTCCATATTGTGCAGTATGCCTGTACATACCTTACCGATTCCACTATCATCAGTCATTCCTTATTGTCCCTGCATGCACCTGTGCGGACCACAATGACAACATCTGCTATAGACAGAATGTGACTGGCTGCAGCAGTCACTATGTCATTAGGTCATCATGTACTGTGAAACAGACGGGTCACACCACACTAGTGGTGGGGGATGGGAGCAGAATGGGTAAGGTAAGTACACTGCACACTTGAAAATGTGTTGATTTTCAATTTTGAGTCCACACATTTTCTTAATCCCAGAAAACTCCTTGAAATAATGCATGATGCAAAGCTATAAAACTTCCTAATATACCTCTTCCACAGCTCTGCTTGCTGTCAGGGAATGTAACCTTTTAAAGGTTGATAAGCATACACAACTGCAGTTTGTTACAATGTATGAGTGTGGATTAGAGTAGTCAGACCCAAGTCCAGGACAGTTTCGTCATGCATAGAGAAGGATTATGCTGCTGATCCGTTTTTTTCCCCCCTATGCTAAAACCACATTCAGACATGGCAGAATTGTAGTGGATTCTGAGCATAATTTGGTGAATGATACAGATTTGAAAATTTGCTGCATGCCAATTATGATGCAGAAATATGCCATAATCGGAAATGGAAACTGTCCACTTCATTTATACTTATACATTGTAACAGTTACTGTGTATGTATGAAATGTTTCCATTCACTGACACAAAGCCAAGATTGAGAAAATATTGAGTGATGAAAGCCTTTGAGACAGTAGTTCCTTGAACAAAATTAAAGAGATACTCCAGCAGTGAGGAGCATGCCATGCCACCCACACTGGAACTGAGCCACCAGGCCTTATAAGGTGGATGACACAGCCAGATCTTCAGGGGTGTAGACAATGGCCCGAAGTCACTGGACAGTCTTGTAGTGGACTGTTCTGTAAATAAGGATGTAGTGCTATTCTCACCTTGTACACTAGAGGGCAGCAGTGAATCACCTTTTTTTATCATCATCTGCGTTATATTCTGTTATCCTTCAGAAATCCTGTAATTTTATTTTCTGGTTCACATTTTATAGACTCAAAAATCAATAAAAGGTATTTTATTTCACAGAAATGTCTGTTTTATGCGCAGATATTTATATTCTAAAGCGCCAGTAAAGGCCTGCCATCCAGGAGAGACATACATGTTACTAGTATTCAATATATACTTTCTTGTCAGGTTTGAAAAAGCAATTTTCAAATTTCCTATCATGGAATTCTAAGGGTACTTTCACACTTGCGGCAGGACGGATCCGACAGGCTGTTCACCATGTCGGATCCGTCCTGCGGCTATTTCGCCGTGCCGCCGGACCACCGCTCTGTCCCCATTGACTATAATGGGGACGGGGCGGAGCTCCGGCGCAGCGCGGCGGTGCACGGAGAAAGCCGCCGGACTCAAAAGCCTGACATGCAGTAATTTTAGTCTGGCGGCCTTTCTCCGTGCACCGCCGTGCTGCGCCGGAGCTCCACCCCCGTCCCCATTATAATCAATGGGGACAGAGCAGCGGTCCGGCGGCACGGCGAAATAGCCGCAGGACGGATCCGACATGGTGAACAGCCTGTCGGATCCGTCCTGCTGCAAGTGTGAAACTAGCCTTAATTAATAGAGAGGGGACTGTGTTTTTAATTTTTGGTCCAATACAGTGGGGTGCCCTATCAAGCACCCTTATCTATTAACCAGAAGGCATATTATCTGCATAGAGCTCCGGAGGACCTGTCTTGTCCTGTATTACACAAACAACTCATTGGACCACATTTACTAATGTATCTGCGCCAGAAATTGGTGTAAAAAGTGGCGAAATTTGGCGAATCTAGACACATTAGTAAATCTGGGCCATTCATTTTGTTCGGCACAATGTAATACTTTGTTTCTCCTGTGGTGGCGCTATAGACGCTGTCAACACTTCCCTCTGGATTCCTCTATAGTTTACAGCCGACCACTGGGGGTCTCAGGAGGATTCTTCGTGAACGGCGATAGGACAATCGTCCTGACCCTTATATGCAACTCTTTGGTCAAACAACAGTAATATGCTTTGTGACCACCATGGAGACCAAGAAGGCTCTCCTCATTCTCTACATCGATTGGTCAGCACAGGGGCCAGCTAAACTCTAAGAAGCCATCAATGCAAGCAACGAGAGGATTTACAAAGCCAACCAAGACCAATGAATAAATGCAGAACTATTAACCAATAAGAGGAGCACTATCAAATCATGTGATCGGGCAGAGGTTATGGCTTGTTCTTATGTACTGTATATAACTAATGTAATGTGTGGATGAGGAGCAGCACCATGCCTCATAGTACATTGGCTTATGGGCTCTTCGTTGACATGCAGGCCCAGAATTCTGAGCTATTGAATAATATTTGGTGGCCGCCGGCCTCCAGATGGCATAACCTGACCAACCCACCAAGATCATCAAAAGCCAATCTGCCCCTACCCTAAAGCTGGATTTGCACAGGTCAACTGAGTTGCCGATTGTCAGGAAAGAAGCGTTCCTTCCCGACAGTCGGCTTCTCGCTCAGTAAAGGAGACATTTACATGCAGCGATCTCCTTCACTGTATGAGGACGAGGGATTGCCATAGCGATCCCTCATCTCCATACCGAATCATGGCTTCTGAGCAGCACATTGCTGTTTAGACCACATGATCTGCTGCTTAGTTTCGCTCGTTCATCTGATCGATGGCACATTTACATGGTCAGATTCTCGAGCCATGTAAATGTACCTTAAAGGGGTTCTCCGGGAATTAAGAAAATGAAAATACTTCAATATTTCTTTATTATAAATACATTCCCAAATACCTTTCATTAGCTATAATGGCTCATTTTGTCTGGGGAGCAATCATCAAGAGAAATAAAATGGCCACCGTCCTATTAGTGCACACAAAACCTGTCTTAATCACACAGCAGAACAAGTTACTTCCCAACTCTGAGGTAAAGAGCTGCCTCATCCTTTTCTCTGCTTTGCTTGTCAGGGATTATGATCCTGAATACAGCTGATAAGATCTTCAGCTAAATCTCTGTAGGAATGGAGTCCATGAGGAGACATGAAGTACAGAGTGGAGGGTGTGTCTGATGAGCAGCAGCCCTTGTATGCAGTCTCCATTACCACAGCCCCCCCATTACCACAGTCTGTCCTGTACATCCTCTCTGTACTTCATGTCTCCTCATGAACTCCATTCATATATAGATTCAACTGAAGATCTAATCAGCTGTATTCAAGATCATAATCCCTGACAAGTAGGAGAGGAGGATGAGGCAGCGCCTTAGCTCAGTGTTGTGAAGTAACTTGTCCTGCTGTGTGATTAGGACAGATTTTGTGTGTACTTATAGGACGGCGGCCATTTATCTTAATTCCCAGAAAGCCCCTTTAATGACTCGTAGGAACTGTAAAAACCAGATCACCCCTCTAAGACATCAGGTTTTACAATTTGGAATTTAGATGGAATCTGATTGGTTATTTCTTCATCTTATTTATTTATCTGATTGTACACAAGATCCCCTTTATACAGAAAATGGGGTGTATCAAAACATAGCTTGTCCAGTCTATTTCCATCCACACTTGTAGATACTATGTAAACCTAAGAGTGCCGCGATCCGTATGTTGCCGCTAAAGAAAGGAAATGTCCAATCTTTTGTGCCGAAGTGTTTCTGTGCGCTTTTGGAAGGACATGTACTATGTTTGGCCGCAACGCCCAATGCGGATTGGAGACCCATTAAAGTCAACAGGTCTGCGCTGTGATGCGGGGTGCACACGGCCGGTGTCAGTGTTTTGTGGTATGCAAAATCGACATGGCCATATAAATGCACCGATAGATATGAAGTAAGATAGATATTAAGTAAGTGAGATAGGTATGAAATAAGATAGATAAATATCAAATAAGAGAAATAAATATGTGAAGATAGATAGATGTACAAGTATATATATATTGTATCTGTACACTGGATATCATTTCACATTCAGCAAAAACAAATCCCATTTACAATACAATGAAAATACTCAGTAATGGAGCGTATGGGCGTCTTTAATTTTAATGTAAAGGATTTAAAAAAAATGTGTTGGAGGTAAAGAACACTGCTCTCATGTCCCATTGATTGGCACATAACCTACAACAGAGTGATGACGTTTTATTTTTATACAAAAATGGGCAGCCATGGAGGGCTATCCAGTTTGGGATCTACTCCTGCCATCAGCCTATTATATATCTGTACAGTATATGACAAGGTTTTACCTACAACAGAAAAACAGACAAGATCTCCAATAATCAGAAGTACTGTATGGCTACACTATATACAATATTATTATATCTACACACGAAAATAAATACTGGGAAAGTCAAAATCAGGAATATGACCCCCTTCACATTCAAAATATGTTGTATTTAAGACGGTGGAATGGTAGGTAAGAAAAGTCATAGGTATACACGTTGGTCTTACGAAGTGTTCTCCAGCTTTTGTAAGCTACAACTTCTAGCATGTCCTGACAGCTAGTGGCTCCCTACACATGCTAGGATTTGTAGTTTCAATGCAGGTTGGAGACGACTGATGTGGTCCTTGACTTTTGATTCACTCTGTAGGTCCATAGTTTTGTCTCTCAATCTCCATCATAAACAATTTTAATGGAGGTGTCCTGTTCTGTAAGGGGACATTTCAAGGTCTCAGAGGTAGGAGCAAATAAAGCAGCATTGACTTGTACAATCCAATTAATAATCCTCTGATGGGTGTAGTGGTCCGTTTCTCCTATATTCATCTCAAACCCCAATTCTATGTCCACCTCAGCATTCTCACTCCAGGTATAAGTTCCAAAGGCTGAGTCTCCAGAAGACTGTTTCTCTATACCCTTCTTCCCAATAGTAAGTTCCTCAGAGCTTCTCCAGGTAGAAATACCTTTCCTGGAGGCCTTGCTCCAGTTAAGACATTTCTGTGACTTGCCAACTGTCCTTCTAAGGCTGTCAGGAACCTGTTGGGCTTTGGAGTCTCTACCATCATTTCTGGGAGTAAGGACCAGGAGACATGACCCATAGAGGTCTGGGGTCTCAGCCTTCTTTACTGGTGACCTACCTAAGTCATCTAAACCAAAGGTGTTGAGTTCCCAGCAGTCAAGATTTACTACACAACCTGGATAAGAAACTGGTCTGAAAGCATCCCCTTGATTTGCAGATTGAATGCTTTCTTTCTCTGGGTTCCTTGAACATCCACTTGACCTCCACCCCTCTTCTTGCACAGGTACCCTGGATAGAGTCTCACTCAAGAGAAGACTGGACTGCTTGGATATGAAGCTGTCTGTTCCCATTGAAATTATAGGTGGCAGGAACTGATTTTGGACTACAGCATTTTTCTTGAGAATCCTTCCTGTTCCTGAGGGACCTCGTACAGCCAGAATGGAAGAGGTTACCTCATCATATGACATCTTCTTCCCTTCATGTGGTCTACAGTTGGATGTTTTATGGAAACGATTTGCAGAATAAGAAACTTTCCCATGGTTTGCTCCGCATTTCCCAGACATCATTTCACTTTTTGGTTTCTTCTTCCGATCAGACCAGGCAAGTTTCCTTTGCGGCAGCATCTTGCAGTTTAGTAGCTCATAAAAAAGCACTTCACTTCTCCAGGGAACTGCAAACAAACTGTCAACCTGAGCTGCTCCGCATTGTGTGTGTCAGGGACTTGTGATCATTACACAAAACGCCTATTCATTTTATAGTCCTCGGTGACGTCAGCAGGAAACTCAAGATCCTTTCTCTTCTTTCTGCAGAGGCTCGCATGAGCTGGCACACATCATGATTAATGCAGGCCCGCTCCTGTGGACAGTTAGCACCACCTTACAGAGGCAGGTAATCACTCATATTTTTATAGGCAAGCTGTTACACATGCAGTAAGTTGGTTGTGTGGGGTTTCGATCTGGTAGATAGGGTAAGCTGGTGCAATACAGAGGCAAAATACAAGTTCTTAACCTTAAAACGTCAGTGTTTATTCACACTTGAGGCAATTGTACAAAACAGCACATAACTTTGCAGTCTTGGTGTTAATTCACACACAATGGAAAGTTCATATAACACAAGTCACCTTGTCAGCAGTTCTGCTTCCCCACCATGTGGCTCTCAGCCCTCCAGTATGGCACAAAGCCTTAGATCCCAAAAATAGAGACATCTCTGCTGAGACCAGCTGCCTATTTAAGGACAGCCAGGTGCTGCCAAAACCCGGCACTTAAACTCTGGTCCGTTATTTGACCTCACCTGGCTGGAAACCAGCCCAGCCGCACTGGATTATGGAAGTGCGTCCAGAGATGGTCCGAGAACACATCTGTGTTCCAACTAACAAACTCCCTGGCCTCCTGAGTCTGTTTAGAGGAGAGGCTGTCAGCAAATTTTACTGTGGCAGCCGCCTCTCTTGCATCAGACAGAAAACCCGGCCGCGGGCTGTCTTCTGTACAGGTTTCCCTATCTTTCCACGGTTTGAGTAAATTCACATGGTAAACCGGCTCCGGCTTTCACCGCCCTGGCTGGTGTACCTTGTAGTTTACATCTCCAATTTTCTCGAGTACCTCGTAGGGACCCTGCCACCTATCCAGGAACTTACTGTCCATGGTCGGCACCAGAACCAAAATCCAATCAGCCGGGTTAAAGATCCAGACCCGAGCCTGCCGATAATAGACCCGACTCTGGGCTCGCTGAGCTGCCTCCATGTGCTCCCTAACAAGAGGCAACACTGTCTCTATCCAATCTTGCATCTGGGTAACATACTTTTATCTGGAGTGGCTTGTTGTTCCCACGCCTCTTTGGCCATGTCCAAGAGACTGCGAGGGTGTCTGCCATATAGCAGTTCGAAGGGCTAGAACCCAGTAGAGGCATCTCTACTCAGTAGAGGGGGTATTTCTCACACTGCGAACATGAGATAGGGCAGAAGGAGGTCCCAGTCCTTCCCATCTTTAGACGCTACCCTTTTCAACATATTTTTTAATGTTTGGTTAAACCGTTCTACCAGACTGTCCATTTGCGGATGGTAAACAGATGTCCGTAGTTGTTTTATGTGCAGCAACTTAGAGTTCCCTCATTACCTTGGACATAAAAGGGGTCCCTTGGTCGGTTAGAACCTCTCCATTAACTCCTTAGCTATGAATTTGGCCGAGGTATGTCACAGTGGCACCGCCTCTGGGTAGCGAGTGGCGTAGTCTAGAATGACTAAGATATGTTGATGCCCTCTGGCGGACTTCGGTACTGGGCCTATGAGTTCCATAGCTATTTGGTCAAATGGTAATACGATAATTGGGAGAGGTACTAGGGGACTACAGAAATGTGACTGGGGGCTAGTTATCTGGCAGGTCGGGCAAGACTTACCAAAATCTTCCACTTTTTTTAATATGCTGGGCCAGTAAAACTGCTGTAGAATACGATCCTGATTTTTCTGCAGTCCCAAGTGACCCCCGAGAACGTGTTGGTGGACTAGATCTAACACAAGTTTGCGATAAGCCTTGGGGACCACCAACTGTTCAATAGGCTCATCCCGTAGTTTGTTTACCTGATACAACATATTCTGATGAATCACAACACTGACTCTGTCCCAGGTTGTTGTGGTTCACCATCTACTAATTAAAATACATTTTCCCAGGCGCGGGATAGGGTTAGGTCCCGACGTTGGGCGGTACCAAAATTATCCCCGGAGACATTAAAGTCTGCCAATTGAGGACCCAGCGGCAAGCCCTCCACGTCTCCCACCATCACACTTAGCAGGGTTGTCTCCCCCTCTTCCACCGAAGTGGCGGTCACCCCTACCGCTGGCCATTCGGTCTCAGGTTCCCAGGGTTCTGATCTCCCCCCTGAGCCGTGCCACTTTGCTACGGTTACCCCTGTCTCATGGGTATCAGTTACTCTCATAGCAGGCCACAGTGACGGGAAGCCCGGGAAGTCTCTCCCTATTATAAGTTCGTAGTGTAAATTTGGGGCAACTGCCACTTCGTGAGTCCATCTGCCAGCCCCTGTGGTTAGAGACACTAGGGCAGTGGGATAAGTCTCCATTGATGCACATGACCCCAACTTTCCAGCCAGTATACTCCACTGACCGTACCAGGGGAGCCCTTGCTAGGGACACCAGACTCCCTGGATCCAGCAGAGCCTCCGCTGGAGTGTCTCCTGTCTCCACCTGGCACAGGTTGTTTAGAGCTTTTGGGGTACCTTCTGCACACAGCTTCCTGGCATATAGCGACTGATGGTAGCCATAGTTAGTATCCATGGGTTCCACCTGATGGGGACAGTCAGCTCTTACATGGCCCGGCTCCTGACACCGCAAGCAGACTATCGGAGCCAGGTACGTAGAGGGTACATCCTGGGTGGGTTTGGTTGGTACAAGTCGCCGGGTCTGGGATGGAGATTTACGGGGTTTGACTGCCCCTCTCCCAAAAGAACCCCTATAACAGTCTTAGTAGCCTCGTAGCGCTTCACCAGGTCCACCATTTCTAGGGCATTGCCAGGAGACACCTGGCTAATCCAGTGCTGGAGAGGGGGTGGCAGAGCCCTCCAGAACATATCAGCCAATAGTCTATCCAGCATAGCCATGGGACTCAGCACATCAGGCTGTAGCCACTGTTGGTGGAGTAAGTCATAATACTGAGTCCTCGCAGGCTCAGCCGGCTTAAACCACTACTGATGTACCCACTGGGCCCGGACCAACACATTCACCCCCAGTATTGCCAAAATCTCCCCCTTTACTTTTTTGCTGTCAGCCGCTTGATCGTCCGGCAAGTCGAAATACACCCGCTGAGAATCGGATGCCAGGAATGGAGCTACGACCTCAGCCCACTGGTCACGGGGTAGCTTTTCCCTGATGGCCACCTTCTCATACATCGCCAGGTAGGTTTCGATGTTGTCTGCCGGGGTCTTCTTAGGAATTGCGGCACGGACTGCTTTACGGGCATCGTTGACGCTCTGGGTTGCTACTGCTGTCTCCAAAGCCATCACATGTTGTAGCAGCAACTGGTTAGTCTCCTGCTGCTGCTTATTAGCCTTGCGTTGCTGCAGGTTTGTCTCACATAAACATCAGTGTTTATTCACACTTGAGGCAATTGCACAAAACAGCACGTAACTTTGCAGTTTTGATGTTAATTCACACACAATGGAAAGTTCATATATTGTAACACAAGTCACCTTGCTGGCAGTTCTGCCTCCAGTAGTCCACAGCAGGCTTTAGGGGGCCTGTTTCCTCAGCATGCGGCTCTTAGCCCTCTAGTACGGCACAAAGACTCAGATCCCAAAAACAGAGACATCTCTGCTGAGCCCAGTTGCCTATTTAAGGACAGCCAGGTGCTGCCAAACCCGGACCGGCACTTAAACTCCGGTCCGGTATTTTACCTCACCGGGCTGGAAACCATCCCAGCCGCACATGCTGGGAAAAAAATACCTGCCTTGCCAGACACAACCCCTCACTGTGTCAGTTGTTAGACAATTGACGATTTGGCCTTCATGATGTTTGCCCTCATTGAGGTTTGCAATCCTTTACTAATCTATTTAACTTAAAGGTTATTTGTCCATTTAAAGAGGTATTCAGTTTTTTTTTTAAACATTTCTTTATTCGGATGTTTGAGGCATACAGTCATATACTACAGTAGGTATATAATGCATGAGATATACAGCCATATTCCATGTTAGCCACATTCAAATACATCCTTTTATATTCTTGGTTACCTCATACAAAGAAACATATAATCAAACACTTATTATGCTCCCCTCCCTACCCACCCACCCCCCCCTTCCCCCATCCCAACGTCTGCTACTCATACCAATCTTGTTCGCCTCCTCTCAACTTCACATTTATGATACTGTTTAAGAGCCTATACTTAGACCTCTAATAAACCAAGAGTACCTTTCAATTTTGCCTCCAGATACCACTTAGTTTGCTCAAATGGGGTTAGTAGCTCCTTAATTTCTTCTCTTGTCAAAATATGTTCAACCAGTTTTTTCCATTTTTTTAAAAACTTTGCCACTGCCTTCTCTTTATTCTACCCACTTCTAATCTTTCTAAATACAGAATTCTTTTTATGAGACCCACCACTTCATCTTTGGTAGGAATAGTTGGCACCAACCAATGTCGCAATAGACATTTTTCAACTGCCATAAGGGCAATGTGTACACCAGGTTCCGCTACCCCTTTACCTTGCGAGACATCTTGGCCCACTGGAATATACGGTACATTGCTGCGGATCTGTTTTCACCTCAATATCCCAGACCTCTTTAATAAGAAAGATTATATCTTCCCACAGTGACCTAAGGTGCTGGCAACTCCACAGCCCATGTAAAAGGTCTGCTTTAGGCTGCGAGCACTTAGGACACTCCCTCAGATAATGCGCTGGGGCATTAGAGTATGAAAGATTAAACGCATATGTCGCTTTATGCCGAATCCTCAATTGCGATTCTCTCCATTGCTCACTGTGAACAGCCTTCCTGATATATTCCAAACCCTCTCTCATTTTAAGGGTCAAATCTTCCACCTCAACATCCCTTTCCCAGTGTGCGAAAACAGTTTTCGCTAAGGTTATAAAATATCTCTTAGACGTCTATACGTGTCAGCAAGTGAGATCACTAACCCTACCTCTCCCCAGAAGAGCTGCAAACCAGGTCATTCTGTCTGCTTCCCCCAAAGAAGCCGATTGGGCTTTGCAATAAGCCAAGAGCTGATAGAATGCTAGTGGGTGAGAAGTCTGAGTCTCGATCTGATGTCTACTCGCAAATTGCTCCCATGACATCAAATTATGATCTGGTCCTATTAGTAAGTCACTTAGCGTGTGAATGTGTTTCTCTCTCCACTTCTTATACATCTTGTTTTCTCATCCTTGCGGAAAAGCAGGTAAAGACCACAAGGGCATCTGGGGCGACCAGTAAATCGGAAGCCTGTATATTTTCCTAATTGCTTTCCATGCCATGATAGTGTCTCTTAGAAGAACAGACTGTCTCACCTTATTCGGAAGATCTTTCAACCGAGTGTGGATAAGGGCAGCTAACTCCCACGGTTTTGCCAGTTCCCGTTCCACCTTTCCCGCAGAGAAATAATTAGTTTTCCAAACCCAGTCCCTCACATGACGAAATAGGGCAGCCAAGTTATATAATCTAATATCGGGCATATTTAACCCCCCCTCCCATTTCAGTAAGCAAAGTTTCTTGTAGGCTATGCAGTGGCCTCTTTTTATTCCAGAGGAACTTCACAAACGCTGATTGCAATTTTCCCCACATCAGCATGCTTGAGGAGTAAGGGAATCGTCTGTAACGGATATAACATTTTCGGAAAGCTAATCATTTTTATTAAGCATGCTCTCCCCATCAGTGACAATGGAAGGTCTTTCCATTTATCAAGCTCTTTGATAATTTTAGTGATAAGCGGTGGGTAATTTAATGAATAAATTGAGGAAGCAGTCTTGCCTATTTTAACCCCCAAATATGTGATATAGTCCTTACGCATCTCAACCCCAGTTTGGGAGATAGTTCTCATATCCCTATCCCCCCAAAAAAGCAGCTGACTCTTGGACACATTTATTTTGTAGCCCGTTACTCCACCATAGTTCTGGAATATTTCCAGTACCGCCTTCAGGTGTAAGCTCGGTGCATTCATAAAAATCAGCAGGTCATCCGCAAAACATGCGAGCTTTAGAACTTCCCCACCTTAATCCATTCATACACATCTGACTTCCAGAGGAACAAAGCCAGCGGCTCCAGGGCAATGTCAAACAATAAGGGAGACAAAGGGCACCCTTGCCGTGTCCCTCTGTGAAGCCAAACGGTATCTGACAGAAAGCCTGGAACATGAATCTTTGCCTGAGGATCTGCATACACAGCTGACAAATAGTTCCTAAATGCTCCTTTAATAGCCATTTTGTTCAAGACTGTCATTTAGCCATTGCCAGCCTGACATTGTCAAATGCCTTTTCTGCATCAATGGCAAGGAGAGCCTGCGTCGCATGGGCTCCGTTCTGCCGCAAACTGTCTTGTACTGCCAGTACTTTCCTGATATTAGTCACCAGCAGAGCGGCCTTTGATAAATCCCACTTGATGTTCCCCAATCAGGTCCGGCATAAGTAATGCCAATCTATTGGCCTAGTATCTTCGATGCCAACTTCAGATCTTGATTAATCAAGGAGATTGGCCTGAAAGATTCCGGTTGTGTACAGATCCTTCCTGACTTTGGGATCAGCTTAATATAAGCCATATTACCAGATGGGGGAATCCTCCCTCCTCTGAGCACTGTATTAAACAGGGCGGTCAACGTCGAAACTATGTCAGGTCATAGTGCCTTGTAGAATTCTGCAGGGAACCCATCAGGGCCCGGCGACTTCCCATTATGCAGGGCCTTGATTGTCTGCTGTACCTCAGTCTCTGTTATGTCAGAGTTGAGGCTCTCTAACATTTCTGCCGATAAGGTAGGAAGTTTCACTTTGTTTAAAGTTCCCTCGCTTTCTGTGAGTCATATGGTGCTTGGGAGTACATGGCTACAAAATATTTTTTCATAATGTCCAGCAGCTTTCTAGGGTGGGAATGCAAGACTCCCTGCTCATCCCGGAGGGGGTATAATTGTGAGCATCTGACATATGGGCGGGTAAGATTTGCAAGAAACTTTCCCGCCTTGTTTCCATATTTAAAGAGAGTAGCCAGTCTACAGTCAGCAAACCACTTGACCTTCCCTTCTTAATAGTAATCATAGCTATGCTTAGCAGTGACCCATGCCACCTTATTTTCATCTGACGGATCATTAAGATATTTTGTGTATGCCAGCCTAACATTATGTATGGCTTGATCATATTTCTTCTGTATAGCTCTTCTCTTTCCTATAGTGTATGATATAATCCTCCCCCTTAATACCGCCTTTGCAGTTTCCCAAAACAACTCAGCGTTTTGTTTGTGTGCTTCATTATCTTGGGAGTACTCCCACCACCAACCCCTCAGTCTATCATTGAAATCTTCATCCAGCAGCAAATGACCCGGCATTCTCCAAACCTGGTCTGTACCTCTGGGGATATTTTCCTCCAGTTCGATCCAGAGTGGAGCATGATCTGAGATCAGTATGTCCTCTAGTTCCGCCTTATGGATTCTCGAGACCAGATCTGGAGATACCAACACATAATCAATTCTGGACCAAGATTTCTGCGAGAAGGAGTAGTGGGAGTACTCTCTGTCAGCAGGTTGATGCCTCCGCCAGATCTCAACCAAATCTACAGCTTCAAGAAATGGCGTAAGCGTATGAGAACCCTCTGGATTTTGTGGACCTCTTTTTTGACCCGTCTGCTTTCTGTCCTCCGCACTGTTTCTTACCCTATTAAAGTCACCTGCCATTATCATGGATGGGCCTTTATCCTGAAACACTAAATTCTCCAGAGCTTGATAAAAACTAGTTTGGGCCGTGTTAGGGGAATAAATATTATACAGGAGTAGTTGCCTGCCCCCCCAAGTTAATCTCAGCTCTCAGACTCCTCCCTTCTCTATCTGCCTCACTCTTATTCAAGGTGTACTGAAGATTTTTATGAAAAAGTATCATTACCCCCACCTTCCTGACAATTGATGATGAACCAATCACCTGTCCCACCCAATATTTACACATCCTCCAGAAGTCTTGTTCCTCCAGGTGTGTCTCCTGCAACAAGGCCACATCCGCCTTCAGCTTTTTAAGGTGTCTAAGTACCATATTTCGTTTGGTCTGGGAACGCAGACCTTTCACGTTCCATGTCACTATTCTCATAAAATCCTTCCAAGCAGGGCTACCTCAGGAGACACACCTGGAGAAAAACCAGACTGTCTATATCTGAAAAGCAAGCACAAGTCAGTAATGAGCAGCAATAAACTTAAAATCCTACCCCCCCCCCACCCCCCACCCCCCACCCCTTGAACAATAGAAAAATCACTAAGCGTTATTAGTCTCTTAGTATTGTAATTCTGTGCTCCCACCTTCACACCACACTAATATAAAAAAAAAACTCCTACCCCCAAAGCCCTCTGTAACATTTTGAACATTGAGATTCTTCTCCAACCTGTCATTTACCCTCCACATTAAACAGCATAACTGGTATCTCCCCTCTCTTCTCCCCTCCCCTCTATAACTTCCAAACCCCACAGGACCCCATAATTCAATCTTCTGACTCAGCATCCAAGTGTCCCAGGGTCTCTAAAACAATCAAAATTTCGCCCACCATGCTTTACCCTATTTCCCAGGACCACTTCTCTTCAGCCCTAGGACTCATCCATGGGCTCCCTGAAGGTCGGGGATCTCCTATGGTATTGTGAGTCCTGAAGCCGCTCCTTTCTTCGGTTATACTTCGCATCCGACATTCTTCCTTCTCTCTCTTGCCATGGGTCGCCTTCTACGCCTTCTCCTAGTGCCCTCGTGGCCTCCCTAGGGTTGAGGTAAGTATCGATGTGGCCATCTTGGTGAAAGACCCGCAATGTGGCGGGAAACAACAGCGCGAATTTGGTTTTCTTTCTGACCAAGGCAGAACATACTTGTGAGAAGGCTCTCCTTCGTTTCGTAACTTCCATCGAGTAATCACTAAAAAGGAATATTTTCGAGCCTCTCAGCATCAGCGGGTGTTGTGCGCCTTTGTACTTCCTCAAAATCGCCTCCTTGGCGGCATAATTTAAATATTTCGCAATGGCTGGTCTCGGTCTCGCCCTTCCCTCGTCTGCGCCTGCGGGCCTCGCTGGACCCAATCTGTGGGCTCTTTCAACAGTGTACTCGCCTTGGAGCCCCAAGGCCTGAGGGAGTTCTATTGCGAATATTTGAAGCAATTGCGATTGGGGAATATCTTCTGGCAATCCCACCAGCCGGAGATTACTTCTCCTGGAACGATTTTCCAGGTCCTCCAGCTTGTCTTTAAGCGCCTGGTTATTCGAGAGCACCTCTCTCATTTTTTTTTGTGTCTGCTCCAGCTCTTCCTCCACCATAACAATTCTCTGCTCCAGCTCCGTTATTTGTGTGGAGTGCTGGGACACTTCTGTTTGTATCTGGAGGAGCGCAGCCGAGACCGTGGCCTCCAGGGTGGATTTAATATCAGGCGCTAACAACTTCGCCACTTCCAGCGCCATGGTCCGGCAGGATATAGTAATGTCTTGATCCGGGGTTAAACTAACCTCCGAGCCCTCCGATTCCACGTCTTAGCTTCTAGCAGGTGGCTGTGCTGCCGACCGGGTAAGCCTCTGTGTCTTTTCTGCCGCCGCCATTTTACCCTTCGGCTGGCGCTCCTCACCCTGTGGGGGACGCGTTGGAGTACTCAACATGCTGTTTTTTCTCAGGAATTTCTCCATCAACTTGTTCTATGGCTCCCGCTGAGGATCGAGGATGCCAAATTTACCTCCCAGGAGTTTTATATGTCGGCTTGCGGGCTTTGGGTATCGGAGCTCCGGTCCTCACTGCCCTCTCATGCGCGTGCCGGAACCGGAAGCCCATTCCGGTTTTAATAATTACATAAATTTATGTAGAGAATAGGATGTTGATAAATATACATTTATTAAAAATTTTGCTTGCAGACTTTATTATATCCATACAGTAGCTTTTCACAAAAAAAAAAAAAAATGCCATGGCCCATTTTAGTCCAGTAAAATGCATCTATAGCAGAGCTGGATAGGAATAAACATGACGTGTGTGTTGCATATATTTTTTTTTGTTTGTTAGTTTTTTTACATAAAGGGGTCCGCTTTTTTTTTATATCGATGATCCATCCTCAGGATAGGTCATCAATATCAGATTAGCGGGCAGCCGACCCCTGGCACCCCTACCGATTATTTGTTTGAAGAGAAAGCAGCGCTTGTACAAGCACTGCCTTGCCATCATTGTTCACTTGCTCGCAGATGCAACTGCAGCAGTAAGCAGGTGTAATTACAAGAAGCCGTCCCATTTACTTTAATGGGATAGCTCGGTAGTATTCACTTGAACAGGAAGGAGCCATTCTATTGAGGTGACTGGGATGGCTGAGATGTAACTACACCTACTCACCACTGCAGTTGCGACGGCGAACAGGTAAGCAATAAAGAGAAGGCAGAGCTTGTACAAGCGTTGCTTTCTCTTCAAACAGCTGATCTGTCGGTGTGCTGGGAGTCAGCCCCATGCTGATCTGATATTGATTTAAAAAAAAAAGCGGAAAACCTCTTTAAACTTTATTAACAACATGACAACAACACCTAGAGACATGCAGCCATTATAAAACATAACCTACAGGCAGGTGGCCATGTAAATACACACAGTAATGTAACCACTGTAATGACCACAATGAAATAATTATTCTAGCACTAGTCTTATTTACCAGTCACATGAATGTGTCCTGTGTGTTCATGCAGCACATGTATGTTATTTAACACTGATTGCTGATTGAATGTCAGGGATTATATGATGTGAAGTGGACACATGACTGATATCATGTTTCAGTTAGGCCATGGATACATTACACAGGACAGCATATACAGCATATAGTGGTCAACTGCCTGATATAAGAAAGGTATGTATGTAGAATCTTAAATGTTTGCATATTAGAAAACAGTGTGATTTCCTATTATATAAAGTTAAATAAAAAAATAAAAACGGGAATACCCCTTTAACCCCTTCCCGACATATGATGTAATAGGAGGTCATGGCGGCAAGTGACTTGCCGCATTTTGACGTACTATTATGTCATGGTGATTGGGCTGGCACCGCAGCGGTGTGCGCCCGATCACTGCAGGGGCCCGGCAGTCACTGATAGCCGGGCCCCTGCTGTATCCCCCAGCATCGCAGCAAAAGCCGATGTTGGCGGATTAACTCCTTCTACGCCGCAGTCAGCACTGACCGCAGCATAGAAGGTGCATGGGGCGGATGAGGGAGCCCATCGGTTCCCCGCGCTGCTTTGGCGGGGACCCGATGGCTGACAAGGCAGCCCGATGCCATGCACAGGCTGCCCAATGCCTTGCACAGCATCAGGAACTGCCTTCTACGGGGGCCGAGGAGATCCAGCTCCAGGGTAGGTCTCCTAGGCAACCTGTTAGCATATTGCTCACTATAATACACTAACAGGCAATGCATTACAATACAGATGGTTTTGTAATGCATTGCAGAGGGGATCAGACCCTCAAAAGTTAAAGTCCCGAAGTGGGACAGAAATAAAGTAAAAAAAAAAAAAAAGAAAAAAAAAAAAGTTTCAAGTAAAAAAGAAAAAAGCCCCTTTCCCCCGATTGTATAATAAAAAATTGAAAAAAAAAGAGGAAACACCACACGTATTAGGTATCACCGCGTCCGTAACGACCGGCTCTATAAATATGTAACAAGTCACCTGACCCGAGAGAGAGTCACAAGAAGCACCCCATGAATGCACATCTGACAATGAATCAATATTTAAAATATGTATATAAAGTTTATTAAACACACCAACAAACACATTAAAAATTGTATACAATTAGATAATGTGTTTACAATGTGTCTACAATTTTTTATGTGTTTGTTGGTGTGTTTAATAAACTTTATATACATATTTTAAATATTGATTCATTGTCAGATGTGCATTCATCGGGTGGTTCTTGTGACTCTCTCTCGGGTCAGGTGACTTGTTACATGCTTTTTTCACCACCCTTTGCACTCCGTGTTTCATTTGGTGTGCCCCCTGCTTCTTTAATTATCATCGGCTCTATAAATATATCACATGATCCACCCCATCCAATAAACACCATAAAAAAATTTAATACACTGTCAGAAAAAGCAATTTTTGTCACCTTACATCACAAAAAGTGCAACACCAAGCAATCAAAAAGGCATATGTCCCACAAAATGGTACCAATAAAACCATCACCTTATCCCACAAAAAATGAGCCCCTACATAAGAAAATCGCTTAAAAAAAAAAAAAAAAAACTATAGCTCTCAGTACAGGCATTAAAACATCATTTTTTTTATTTCAAATATGCTATTATTGTGTTAAAGTGAAATAAATACATAAAAAGTTGATATTAGTTATCGCCGCGTCCATAACGACCAGTTCTATAAAAATATCATATGACCTAACCCCTCAGGTGAACACCGTAAAAAAAATAAAAAAAATTTTGTCACCTAACATCACATAAAGTGCAACACCAAGCGATCAAAAAGGCGTATGCCCCCCAAAATAGTACCAATCAAGCCGTCACCTCATCCAAAAAAAAGCTATGGCTCTCAGACTATGGAGACACTAAAACATCATTCATCGTTTCAAAAATGCTATTATTGTGTAAACCTTAAATAAATAAGAAAAAATATACATATTAGGTATTGCTACGTCCATAACGATCTGCTCTATAAAAATGTCACATGATCTAACCCCTTAGGTGAACGCTGTAAAAATAATTAAATAAAAACTGTGCCAAAACAACCAATTTTTTGGTCACCTTGTCCCATAAAGTGTAATAATGAATGATCCAAAAAATCATATGTACCAAAAAATGGTACCAATAAAAACATCAACTTTTCCTGCAAAAAACGAGCCCCTGCTCGCAGAAAAATAAAAAAAACTAAGGCGTTCAGAAAATGGAAACACAAAAACATAATTTATTTTTCAAAAATGCTTTATTACGTAAAACTGAAACAAACAAACAAAGAAAATAGACATATTCAATATCATTGCGTCCGTAACAACCTGCTCTATAAAAATAGCACATGATCTACCCTGTCAGATGAATGTTGTAAAAAATAAAAACGGTGCCAGAACAGACATTTTTGGGTTACCTTGCCTAAAAAAAAAAGTAATATAGAGCAATAAAAAAATCATATGTACTCCAAAATAGTATCAATAAAACTGGCACCTTATCCCCTAGTTTCCAAAATGGGGTCACTTTTTGGGAGGTTCTACTGCAAGGGTGCATCAGGGGGGGCTTCAAATGGGACATGGCATCTAAAAACCAGTCCAATATAACAATAGCAAAGGCAGGTGCACTCTGCAGTCTTACTAAACCCTCAAACTGATTTAAAATTGAGAGATTAGCCAACATATCCTACGGTGTAGGACATGTCTGAGCCCGAGCACCGCGCCAAGGTTTCTCAAGTAGCTCGGGACCTAACACTCACCTACCTGTGCCGTATGGGCATTACCAGAGGCCAGTGGGCAAATTACAGGAGCACGAGGTCTGACTCAAAAACAACTCACCAGTTACCTCCAGCATGTAACCATGCTTGCAATGGGAGGAGGGAGGAGTCTGCGAGTCCCACTCAAGACTGGCTGGTATGGCCCAGGCCTCACAGGTGCACCTAAATGTGGCCTGTGGATGGAAAGCAGGCACATTTAAACTAGAGTTTATACAACTCCAGGCATCTCTATATACAAACTGAATGGCCTTGGTATTAAACAAGCAGGAAGTGCTCAAACCCACATGCAGTTGTGCATATATACAGGGGAGCAAATCCTGCACTTGTGGCCTGTTGCTAATGACGATCCCCAGCAAAAATGCATACGGTGGAGAATGCCCGCAGCGAACCACAAGTACCACAATAGATATCCCACACAAGATAGCAATTATGTGGATGTGATAATCAATATAACAATATAATAATAGTAAAGACAGGTGCACTCTGCGGTCTTACTAAACCCTCAAACTGATTTAAAATTGAGAGATTAGCCAACATGTCCTACGGTGTAGGGCATGTCTGAGCCCGAGCTACTTGAGAAACCTTGGCGCGGTGCTCGGGATCAGACATGTCCTACACCGTAGGACATGTTGGCTAATCTCTCAATTTTAAATCAGTTTGAGGGTTCAGTAAGACCGCAGAGTGCACCTGTCTTTGCTATTGTTATATTGTATATACTGTACCTGCTTCAATGCCTCAAGATTTTCAAGATCTCCACTTGCTGTCAGTGAATAGAAACATTGTGTTTTTTATTTAGAGACCGAAAAACTGTATAGACTTGATGCACATCCTACTTCTGAAAGTTTGCTAGAGCTGTATGTAGCATAGGCTTCAGACAAGGGGACATCAACCTCCGGTATACCAGCTGTTGTAGAACTACAACTCCGAGAATGCTCAATGCACTTCTATATAGAGTTCCGACAACAGCTGAGCAAGTGTAGGTGCCGGGACCACAACAGCTGGTGTGGGAAAGGTTGCTGATCCCGGGTCTAGGCAGGATGCTGTGAGCTTCAAGGGGTTGGCCCCTTACGTACAGTATAATTTGTACAGGACAGCGGATAATAGGGATAGCTATGCAAATTACTACTATCTAGTCTTCCGAAGTTCTGCCCCATTTTCTATCCTTTTAAATCCACACCTGCTTGTATTCCAAGTCTTCTCCGCACACAGCACTGCCACTTTCATCCTGGAAACGGCCACTGATGGAGGGTTAGGTGACACGACCCTGTCCATCAACACTGAAACACACTGCAGCCGTGACAGCTTCCTGTTCATCCAGGACCCTTGTCTAGAAATAAAACCGGTGCACGAGCAGTGTATTTTAGGGGAAGGCGCTGATGGTCATGGTCACGTGCCCCTGCATTAGCATACATTGACAGAATAAGAGGCCGGGGAGTAGTGGCTTCAGAAAGGGAGAAAACGGGACATAACTTCTGAAGCAGGGGCGTAGCTAAAAGATCATGGGCCCTGGTGCAAGAGTTCAACTTGGGCCCCCGTGTCTCAGTGCTTGTTGGCAAGGGGCAGGCGAGCACATAGCCTTCCTGCAGTCTGAGGCAAACATTGAAGGTGCACCCCCTCATGCCAAATTCTTAACTTAACCCCCTCCCTCCAGCCAGAGGTGTAAATTGACCAGCATGCACTTTCTATAATGCCAGTGTCTTATGTGGCACAAGGGTCTTTGGGGACCCTCAGGCTCCTGGGCCCGGTGGCGACTGCTACCTCTGCACCCCCTATAGCTACGCCCCTGTTCTGAAGACTACTACTAACCACTCTCCAGTACTGAATAAATATATCCCATAATGGCCAACCCGTTTAACAGCCAGGACACCGCATTGATACATTTTACCTGTGCTGATACATTGTTGCAAACTGTTAGGAGAACTCAGTGCTGCTGCTACCTATAGCTCCCAGGGGATTACCTTCACGGGATACAGTCCTAGCACTGCATAGGTTTATAGAAACATGGCTGATTTCTTACAGACTTAGCGCCACTTTTGTCCATGAAAGGTCTGGCACTGCATCATTTAAGTGAAAGTGACCGAGTTGCAATACCAGAAACAGCCTATAGCCAGGAGTGGTGCTGTTACTGGAAGAAAGCAGCCATGTTGAACATCATGCAACACCTTTAAGAAAATAAATCACAGCACTTCTGATTGTTTTATTTGCTGCAGGTGCTGACTCACATAGCACACACAGAAATAAACCAGTATGAAAAGTCCTGACACCATCGCCTGTGCTTATCAGGGGCGGCGTACTATGTGCAGAAGTCTGTTCAGGCGGTATTGACAGCTTTCCTTTTCATGTCTGATCTGCAGCAGCCATTACTACATAAGCTAATAATTACTCACAAGAAAAGAACTAAGGTCACTGGTCACATGCTTAGGCCCCTTTCACACGAGCGAGTTTTCCGAGCGGGTGCAATGCGTGACTCGAACGCATAGCACCCGCACTGAATCCTGCCCCATTCATTTCAATGGGTCTGTGCACATGAGCGATATTTTTCACGCATCAGTTCTGCGTTGCATGAGAATCGCAGCATGTTCTATATTCAGCGCTTTTCATAGAAGTGAATGGGGCTTCAGTGAAAAACGCATTCAATCCGGATGATTACTAGATGTTGTTTGTAAACCTTCAGGTTTTTTTTTCACTTGCATAAAAAACGCATTAAGGCCTCATGCACACGACCGTTGTTTTATTCCGTGTCCGTTGTTCAGTTTTTCGTGATTTTCTGCGGACCCATTGACTTTCAATGGGTCCGTTGAAAACTCGGCTAATGCACCGTTTGTCATCCGCGTCCGTGATCCGTGGTTCCAGTCCGTCAAAAAAATATAACCTGTCCTATTATTTTTGCGGAACATGGTTTGCGGCCCCATTCAAGTCAATGGGACCACAAAAAAAACCACAGAGGCACACAAGATTGTCATCCGCGTCCGTGTCCGTTTTTTTCCTATCATTTGCATGGCAAATCTGACTTAGATTTTTTTTTTACTTTCCTTTATGTCTGGTGGTCCTCCAAAAATAAAGGAAGACACACGGAAACAAAAACGGAAACCGAACAACGGAACCCCATTTTGCGGAACGGAACACAACAACGGTCGTGTGCATGAGGCTTAAAACTGATTGCACTCACGTGGAAAAAACTGAAACACGGAACACAATTGCAGACAAAACTGACTGAACTTGCTTGCAAAATGGTGCGACTTTCAGTGAACGCACCCTGAACCAATCTGTATCGTTCGTGTGAAAGAGGCCTAAATCACAGCAAATACAGAATGACTTCTGTTTGCCCACTCAATTCTAGCCTGCACAGTGCAGAACATACTAGATCAGTGATGACTAACCTCCGGCACTACAGCTGTGGAGAAAGTACAACTCCCAGCATGCTCCATTCATTTCTATTGAGTTCTGAGCAAGTGTACATCTTGGGAGTTGTAGTTTTACCACAGCTGGAGTGCTGGAGGTTAGCCATCACAGGACTCCAGGAGGAGGACCTCCTTTTAACAACTCTATTCTAGCCTGCTCTGTACTGAACAGGCTCGAATCACAGATTTACACCCCAGATCTGCCCGCTCCCCTCACTGGAATGCACCCCATGAAACCCTCAATGATAGACACCACATAAGCCCCTTTCACCCAGATCTGTACTGTAAGGCTTTCTAAACGCGCCAAATTCCACCACGCAGGTATGCATGCAACGCATATGCCGCCCCTCACCTGCACCCCATGAAGCTCTACATACTTCAGGACTGCACCACCAGACCCTCCCGCACACGGCCGCTTGCAGGCATACACAACCAGTCCTCCACAAGGTCCAGCAGTCCATGTCTGCTAGCACTTCCTATACACTAGAGATGTCCAACCTGCGGCCCTCCAGCTGTTGCAAAACTACAACTCCCAGCATGCACGGACAGCCTACAGCATGGATGCACATCCTGCGGCCCACCAGCTGTTGTAAAACTACAACTCCCACGATGCCCTTCTGTAGGATGACAGCTGTAGGCTGTCAGGGAATGATGGGAGTTGTAGTTTTGGAGGGCAGCCGGTTGAGCACACCTGGCCTACAGCTATCAGCCTACAGCAGTGGATGATGGGAGCTGTAGTTTTACAACAGCTGGAGGGCCGCAGGTTGAGCATCCCTGCTATACACATTTGGTCATGGTGCCCGTGGGAGACCACAAAGCGGTGAGTAATAGCACTTCACTCACCTCTTCATGGTCATATGGTATTAACGAATCCTAGATCCTAGAATAAATTAGCATCAAGGATTTTTTGTGTCGATGTACTCGAATAATTGTTTCAGACCCATCTATAACGTGCATAAAACTCTTTGGGTCTCATCTGAAATTTTTATAACATGAAATCTCCAATTAAATTTTACTTTGAAGAAAAGAGAAAAGTAATAGATTTCAAGAACAGACGCCGATGAAAACGAAGAATCATCCAATTTCTGGAAAAAGCCATAAATGTATTCAGGCCTCAGAGAGAAATGCGCAAAAATCTGAATCCGCATGTAACATACTGATAGTACTAGTCCCTGGTATTTAAAGGCTATGTATACCTTCAGAGGCAATTTTGGTTTATGACTGCACTTTACTCATTTTTGGCTAAAAATCATATTTTCAATTGGCCTTTATTAAAAATATTGAGCCATTCTGTCACAAAGGGTTAACTGTGTGACTGGTACTTTTACTTTGTGGTCATCTAATAACCCTCATCTCTTAGGCTACTTTCACACCTGCGTTTAGGTGCGGATCAGTCTGGTATCTGCACAGACGGATCCGCACCTATAATGCAAATGTTGGTATCCGTTCAGAACGGATCCGTCTGTATAACTCAGTCAAAAAAAAAAAAGTCTAAGGCCTCATGCACACGACCGTTGTGTGCATCCGTGTCCGTTTTCTGTGATTTTCTGCAGACCCATTGACTTTCAATGGGTCAGTTGAAAACTCGGAAAATGCACCGTTTGTCATCCGCGTCCATGATCCGTGTTTCCTGTCCATCAAAAAAAATAAGACCTGTCCTATTTTTTGGGACGGACAACGGTTCGCAGACCCATTCAAGTCAATGGGTCTGTGAAAAAACACGGAGGCACACAAGATTGTCATCCGCGTCCGTATTTTTCCTATCATTTTCAAGGTAAACTTGACTTAGATTTTTTTTTTCACTTTTCTGGTCTGGTGATCCTCCAAAAATCAAGGAAGACGAATCGCTGCAAGCAGCGTTTTGGTGTCCGCCTCCAGAGCGTAATGGAGCCAAACTGATGCATTCTGAACGGATCCTTATCCATTCAGAATGCATTGGGGCTAAACTGATCCGTTTGGGGCAGCTTGTGGGAGCCCAGAAACGGATCTCACAGGCGGACCCAGAAATGGCAGTGTGAAAGTAGCCTAAACTATTAAGAGGTCACTTATTTATAGGGGTTATCCAATCCATGAAATGCCCCCCTATATGACCTCCACACACAATGTACCTACCTGACTCAGTCACCCGGGTTGTTCCTGGTCCTTGCTCGGCCGCCGCTGCTTCTCTCCGTGCGTGAATGAAAACATCCTCCGTTGGGATGGGGGGACTGAGCAGGGGGTTAAGAGCCTCCCCAGCATCGTGGGTGACGCTAGGGTGGCTCATCCCCATCACTGCCTGCCCCCACCCTGAACGCTGGATGTTTTCATCCGCGCACGGGCAGAAGCAGCTGCGGCCATATGGGGACCAGGAGCGACACGAGTGCTGGGGAGCCAGGTAAGTACATTGTGTGTGAGGGGCCCGGGCATATGGGGAGGCATTTCAAGGATCGGATAACCCCCATTAAGCCAAATACATGTGAACACTCAGCTCGGCCAAGTAAGCATATGCTCTGAATGGTGAGAGAGGAAATCCAACAGTCCTGATATGCGACGTTGGGGGAGAGTTGGAAAGCCCCTGAGATACACCTGAGATGGTGACTTGGATTGGCCAAAATCAGCAGGTTCAGCCAATATTAATCTAATGTATATAGCCTTCCCTTACAGTGCAGGACATCTTCTATGTGCTCAATATAGTCTCCAAATGCTGTTAAGTTATTGGTTGTAGTATTTCCTCACTACTATAGCAAGTTTCATTCATCCATCTAGCAATGGTCCCGGACACCGATCTCTCCTGACCACTTGCACTCTGTCTTATCAGAAATGAGGTAGAATAAAGAGCTCTTGGAGATCAGAGAACACGATGCATGGACTGTATTGGAGACAAAACATATTCTGCTGCCAAGTCTCGCTGTGTCCTGTGTCTTGCTCAGGAAGAACCAGTCTTGCACAATCCGGTGCCAGTAAGTGCTATTACCAAATGCCCAGTCCTTTGTTACTCCTAGACGTCAACATGTCCGGTATTCTTCTGCTCAAATAGCACACCAGGAAGTACTGCGTTACAGTCCTCGTCTGAAATTCCCAAACACACTTGGGCAGCATGGTGGCTCAGGGGGTTAGCATTGTTACCTTGGGCACTGGGGTCCCTGGTTCACATATGACTGAGGACAGCATCTGAATGGAGAATTTCCTGTATGTGAGGGTACATTCACAGTACAGGTGGTACATGTCGCTGTGCGGGCTCCACCTCATCAGTTGCTGGATGCACATAGAGGAGCAGCGCAACATATGGGCAGGGTCTGCTCTCCTGAATATAGATGCCCAGGGGCATAGGTAGGTTTAGAGTAGGACCTGCCTGACTGAGACCACTGTGGCGCCCTTTAGTCACATCTTCTGGCAGCCCATGCGCCAGCAATGAGCTGGTGTAGATTTTAACTACAATAATGCTGGAGTCAGGTATAAATAAAAGTGAATCTAACGGGTGGTTAGAGGCTCTGCCCCTGCTGCTAGACCAGACCCACTTTTCCCATGGCTTTTGAAGTGTCAAGAAGTTTGAAAAGTCACAAATAATATCACCAATATGACGAGTGCCATAATTTGTGACACCATAAGGCCCCTGTCAGACTAGCGAGTGTCACACCCGAGACTCACAATGTGAGCATCAGACAGCACCCGTCCTGTCCTCCCAGCACTGCCGGGGTCGCATAGCATTATACTGATTTATGATGCTATGTAACCCTGACTGTTCTGTATAACACTGTGTCAGTATTATCTAGTACATTCCAGACCTCTAAGGGTTACATAGCATCATAAATCAATCTAATGCTATGCGACCCCGGCAGTGTTCCAGAGTCCAGGACGGGTGCTCTGCCTGACACACGCTGCGAGGCCAATGCGTGGGACTCACTCATGTGAAGGGGCCTAACAGGGGCATAAAACCAATGATGAACTTGCCCCTTAGTTTTTAGGTGCATTTACCTAGACCTTTCACCATAATGAACTGTTGTTGGGGGTATGCGGTACTTTATGCCAATTATACGTCAGGGTTGCATTGGCAGAATTGAGACTGGCCCATGAACTATCTACTGAGGCTGTCTGGCTCCCTCTCCTGCAGCGAGGAGAGAGTGTGATATGCGCACGCTTTTCTCTCCATCGGTGGGGGTCTCAGCTCTCACACATCCACCAAATCAAAACTTTTGATAGGTCTTTGACATACTAAAGGTTTTACGAACACGCAGTGACCCTTTACAGAAAGCGACATATTTGTACACATTTCTGCGGCAGCTTTCACCCTGTGGTGTAGGACCAGTCACACAGCACACACACCATTACACTGCAAGAATCAAATAAAATGGAATACGGATTTCTATATGGTTTTTATATCAGCATGAAAACGAACAACATCCTGCTTAATGTCAGATCAGAAAAAATATAACAAATGAACGTGATGCCAAACTTCCTTTGCTACGCTATAGCCCACACTGACAGGTCCTCGTGCCAGAATACCGACACCTTTTTGGCACAAATCAACTTCGAAAACGTTATTATTGATTTGCGCAAAAAAGAACATATTTGTGATTTGCTAGACGCGGCCATGAAGGTCTGGATGAGGTGGCGTGATTAGGTGGGCTTGTAAAATACGCCAGATTTACTAAAGGCGTATGCTATTATATTGGGTTATACGGTATAAAGTTAGACCAGCCCTGAGCAGAAGCCACAGTAATAAATTTGGGGCGTATTGTGACAGCCTGGAATATGTTTATATCCTTTACCTATATCATACCAAGATAGCACATAACTAACAGTGGTTGGATGGAGATGGATGGTACCTAGAACAAGCCTCTGCAGCATGGAGAGGCAGTAAGATGGCACTTCGTGTGACCACCTCTATACTGGTAGCCACCCACATAAGTAGTTATGCCACCAACGTCTGATAGCTGCAGGTCCCAGAGGTGGGACCTGCACCTATCTCTAGAAAGGAGCCCACAAAGTGAAGGAGAGCAGACCGCTGGCTCAGCTACTTCTGTCAGCCACATAGAAATGAACAGAGCGGTGCCCACGCTTCCACGGTGTGCTTCCCATTCATTCTACGAGACTTCTGAAAACACCCGAGCACGGGCTCTGTTCGAGAGATGGGACCCGCACTTACTTATCAGACATTGGTGGCATATCCTAGAGCAGGGATCAGCAACCGTTGGCACTCCAGCTGCTGTGAAACTACAACTCCCAGCATGCACACTTACTTGGCTATTCTTGTAACTCCCATGGAAGAGAAAGGAGGATGCTGGGATTTGTAGTTTCAGAACAACTGGAGTGTTGGAGGTTGCTGATCCCTGTTCTAGAGAACCACCAACCCCTTCAAGTGTTTCTAGGGATCCTGAATCCACTACAGGGGAAGATTCAAGAAGAGGAATAAACAGGCTGTACAATGTTATTACTGATTGCACTATGGGTATGGAGTCACTACAGTGGAGGTAACACAAGAGAAAACATAAAAAGTCCGTAAAAATAAGTTACATAATTGTTCCTAACAAAACAACGCTTCTAACGCATGACCGAGAAAGACAAACTCAGGTTTAGGTCAGTTTTTGAAGGGTATAAAACTTTGAGGTTCCCGTCTGCATCAGCCACCCGCACCTGCTCCAATACAAGCTCGGAGCTGCCCTCCACTTCTGGGGTTGGCTCGGCCACTGGTTTTTGATGGGCGACACCTTCGTCAGGTTCTGTGTCTGACGTGACTTCTTCCTCTTTGTTCTCCAGGGTGAATTTATTCAGCTCTGCCATTTTCTGCACAAGAAGAAAGACACCAAAATGAATAGGGTTTTATGTGATTAGAAAACGAGGCTACTATCTTTCAGAAATAGCTCGCTAGTGTGTCTGGCCTGTGTCTGGTAATGCACTTGGAAACTGCAATACTAGCCCTAGCCTGCAGACAAGAGTGGCGTGGCTTCTATCTAGAACCTGGGCTGCAAGGTATCCCTTTACTGACGTGTCAAAGATGGTGGGATTCTCATCAGCGCCACAGTCCTGTTAATGGCAAACCAAGGTAACAAACCCAAACAATGTACTCTTCTGATATATCAGATAGCAATTTTGTGCAGCCCCATAGGTTGCAGCTTAATTTTAATTTATAGGAAACCTGTAGCATGCATTTTCCACAATAAATCTCCACCCAGTGTTGTACCTGCCATGGTGGCACACCACAAGACTGCTATGGGGCCCAGGGTGGATGGGGACCCTAGCACTGAGCTGATTTCACGGATACCCACATAGTAGTCTAATGGTTTCCTGCAGCCACCACTAGGTGGAGCTCACTGCATACTGATTTATACAGCTCCTATTGAGTTCTATTGTAGCTGTATAAATGTATATGTGCTGAGGCTCCCCCTAGTGGCAGCTGTAGACACTCAGGGCATAATCATTTACAATAGGACATAGAGCTCACAGGGGAGTCTAATAAGTGTATTAATAACACTTTTAAAAGCATAAATAAATAAATAAAAAAAAAACAAAAAAAACATTTGGGATGAAAATCATACTTTTTCTGACGTGCAACATGGTCTCTGTCACTTTAAGGGCTCATGCACACGACCGTATTTTGCGATCCACAAAAAATACAGATGACGTCTGTGTGCATTCCGTATTATGCGGAACAGAACAGCTGGCCCCTAGTAGAAAAGTCCCATCCTTGTCCATAATGTGGATAATTATAAGACATGTTCTATTTTTTTGCGGAACTGACAAACGGAATGCACACAGAGTAATTTCAGTTTTTTTTGGGTGGACCCATTGAACTGTTCCGCATAAGGTCCACAAAAAAAAAAAAACTGAACGGACACAGAAAGAAAATACGTTTGTGTACATGAGCTCTAACAGTGGTTAATCGCTCTCATCCAGAGAAACAAACTAAGAGTCTTCCAGATCATCAGGAATGAGAGTTCCCAGGAACTGGTCTCTGTAAGGTGCCACCGATCACCCCATGAATGAGAAAAGCATTCCTGCTGCGGTCACCTACATCATGCTGTACAAACCGCAAACTGCTGCCCAGAAACAATGCTTCTCTATGGGGACGACCCCAGCATGAAAATGCAGCTCTCACCTCCTCTGATGAGCAGGCAATTATTGGGAACAAGTCAGCCCGATAAGCTACCCATCAAAAGGTGCCACATATCACCCGATGAACAAGCAAAATGCTCATTCATCATGTGAAACAATCGTTCATGTGGACACCTAACATCAACACACATACTGTGGAGGCGATAGCTGCATGTAAATGCAGCTCTTCACCCCCACTAAACAAGCTGGTCGTTGTCTTTCCTGACAATTGTGTATGTAGCTCACTCCATGGGAACGCAGCATGGTGAAGTCTGATCAGACAGGACAAATCTCTGGGCGGCCAACCGTAGAAAACCGCCCAGACTGCTTCTTAAGGCAGCCCACGGCCAAAAAATAAAGCAGGAGTCCATAATAGGAGCCAAGAAGTCTCCTGGGATGGGATCACACCCTGATAAGAGGGGAAACCCCACAGAAAACTTTGAAAGGAAAGGAGGAAGAAAAAAAAAACAAAAACAAAAAAACAAACAAACACACCTTACACTTCGCACCTTGTGGCACAGCAGTTGGCCTGTATACAGATATTACTAGAAGGTCAGATAGACCGTCCATGATGTCCTGGAAGGGGAGACCCAAGTTACATCAGCCAGTGACAGATTGTGCCCAGACCGCCTGAGGAGTGAAACGGGAGCGGGGCGTCTGAAGGGCATCCTCAACATTTCTGAAGGAGTCAATATATTGGTCCAATATGGTACTGTAGCCAGGTGGAGGTGTCCCGTCACTCCTGTCTCTATTATGTCTGACTGCTTCAAATTTCTATCTCCGCTCACTGAAGTTTTAAAGGGTAAATAAAGAATAGACGCCTTCTTACCTGACAGATTCTGCAACACCACTCCTGTTCTCCCAGAGGCGACGTCAGGTCGACAACACGTGACTGCTGCAGCCAATCACCAACCAGAGTGGTGAACTGAAGAGGCCAGTAATTAGCTGCAGCAGTCACATGTTCTCGATGTGCCATCCCCTCCTTCACCAGGGTATTGTTGGGAGGTCCACGCCATACTGCTAGATTTGGAGTGTACCCTATTTTAATACCAGCCCACTAAGGCTACTTTCACACTTGCGTTAGGAGCGGATCCGTCTGGTGTCTGCACAGACTGATCCGCACCTATAATGCAAACGCTTAGATCCGTTCAGAACGGATCCGTTTGCATTACCATGAACAAAAAAAAAAAATCTTTTTTTTTTTTTTCTTCATGGTAATGCAAACAGATCCGTTTTGACTTTACATTGAAAGTCAATGGGGGACGGATCCGTTTGAAAATTGAGCCATATAGTGTCAAATTCAAACGGATCCGTCCCCATTGACTTCCATTGTAAGTCTGGACGGATCCGTTTGCCTCCGCACAGCCAGGCGGACACCCGAACGCTGCAAGCGTTCAGGTGTCCGCCTGCTGAGAGGAGCGGAGGACAGACGGAGCCAGACTGATGCATTCTGAGCGGATCCGCATCCACTCAGAATGCATTAGGGCTGGACGGATCCGTTCGGGGCAGCTTGTGAGAGCCTTTAAACGGAACTCACAAGCCGAGCCCCGAACGCTAGTGTGAAAGTAGCCTAAGTTGAAGTCTTTTTTCCTCACTTGTTGCCTTTTTTGTGTGTGTGTTTTTCTCCAAAATGCAGTATATTCTACGTGTGGCCAAAAACGCCATTAACTAACAGTTGGGGGGTTAACTTTGCTATGATGCCCTATGATTTCTGTGTACGTCCCTGACACCACCACATAATTCCCGTCTTTTACAGCATTGCAGATAAGCTTCTACCATATATAAAACTTCCCGAAAAATCTTGTGAATAATCATGTTGTCTGTGCTGTAATCACACCCACTGTGGAGTGACTACCTTCCCAAAGAGCTTCTGAAATACTGCGCATTTGCTGGACAGCGCGACTGTTGACAAGACAAGCCCTGAAGGATGAATTAATATATTACATGTCGGACGAAGGAGTTTTTTTTTTATATAAGCTTCCATCTATCATTTGATAGGTTCCCTTTAATGAGGTTGTACATTTTTGACCCTTTTTTTTTTTTTTTTACCCTGAAGGTTCTATGAACGATAAATTAATCAGAGGGTCTTCTGCAGTGTTTAATTTTACTACAGCGCCACCATAGGAGAAATAAAGCATTACACAGTTTCTTTTAAAGCTGCTCTGTGTAATGCTGGGTATTCTAGAGCATGGGGTGCTCTTTGTGGCCACTCTCTGCTTTGGTTACGACAAGAGGCCTCCAAAATGAGGGCACCCTCTCTATTATTTGCCAATGCGCTAACAGTTTAGAGGCCAAAATAAATAAATAAAATCATTTCTAGAGTAACTGGAGCCCGTAATTAGAAATAAGAGCTACATATGAGCCGTCAGCTGACAGGATTCAGAGTGAACAGAAAGTGACAGCTTGAAAATAGACTTAATTTTAACCCCCTACATTTCAGAAACGGCTGAGCATTTTTAATACAGACCAATTGGAAATGTATTTATTTTTTAACCCAAAATGAGTAAAAAGCAGAAGGTTTCCATAGTCTTTAAAGATCCTGTACATTGCTCATACTAAACAGGAACAGGGATAAGGCAGGGTGCCAATCAGGTTATGTGGAAATCTGGTTGACAACCTTCAGGCCCTGTAATGCAGTTTTTCACCCAGTATAACTGTTGCATAAATCCAGGATGAATCTGCATTGACCAAATATACTAAGATCCCCCCAAACTCCCTGTGTCCTCACACCAGTGCGCCAACATGAACTTTATAACCAACATTACCAGACACACGCTACTGACAACAAGAACACATCTACATACAGTCCTAATCAAAAGTTTAAGACCACTTGAAAAATGGCCAAAAAAAAATCATATTTAGCATGGCTGGATCTTAACAAGTAAAACAAAATCACAGAAATATAGTGGCAAATATGGGGTAACTGCTCAAACCCCAAACACTGTAGCGTGTTTCTCATTGGGGGAGCAGTCCCACCGCATGTGGACCGCAGCAAACGACCATCCCCAGCAAAAAATGCATACAATGGAGAATGCCGGCGCGGTCCACATGCACCACAAAGGCATCCTACACAAAATGGAGCATTGTGCGGATGAAAATATAATTATATAAATCACAGGAAAAAAATGCACCAAACGGATATGCCACTGACTATACTAGCTAGTCATACAAGCAGATATTAAAAGCTGAGAAAAAAAATCACAGAAATGAGAAACACGCTACAGTGTTTGGGGTTTGAGCAGTTACCCCCATATTTGCCACTATATTTCTGTGATTTTGTTTTATATGTATTGAATGTGCCTTTACCTGGCATTTAAACATTCTTTTGCACCTGGTAACCTCCATCACATGGTCTGATATGGGTGTGGCTTACAGTCTTGCTTTATTCACATTGCATTAGTTGTCCTGCTATGCGGTTGTGTGGAAGCTTAGCTGTGAGCTGGATTTCATCACCTTCAGACCGTGTTCACACCATAGTTAGCGTAGTGGTAGGACCCCTTGCCATGCTGACTGACCGTGACATGGTGCATGATGGGCTCCGATGTGTTCCTGACCGGAATATATTGGCAAAAGTCTCAGCTTGTATGACTAGCTAGTATAGTCAGTGGCATATCCGTTTGGTGCATTAATCCCTGTGATTTATATAATGGATCTTAACAAGGTTCCAAGTAGAGCTTCAACATGCAACAAGAAGAAATGAGAGTGAGACAAAACATTTTTTGAGCATTCAATTTAATGAAAACAACAAATAAACTGAAACAGGCTGTTTTTCAGCTGATCAAAAGTTTAGGACCACACCTCCAAAACAGAAATCCAACTTCCAAACATGAACTCAGCAATGAGTTGCTCCGCCGTTATTGTTTATCACTTCTAAAATTCGTTTTGGCATGCTTGATGCAAGCGTTACCATGAGGGGAGTGGGAACATTTCTCCAAGTGGTAAAGACGGCTGTACAAAGGGCATCTACTGTCTGGAACTGTTGTCCATTTTTGTAAACTTCCCTTGCCATCCATTCCTAAAGCTTCTCAATTGGATTTAGATCAGGGGAACACGCAGGATGGGCCAAAAGAGTGATGTTATTCTCCTGGAAGAAGTCCCTTGTCCTGCGGGCATTGTGTACTGTAGCGTTGTCCTGTTGAAAAACCCAGTCGTTACCACACAGACGAGGGCCCTCAGTCATGAGGAATGCTCTCTGCAACATCTGGACATAGCCAGCGGCCGTTTGACGCCCATGCACTTCCTGAAGCTCCATTGTTCTACTGAAGGAAAAAACACCCCAGACCATTATGGCACCCCCTCCACTGTGGCACGTAGAAAACATCTCAGGTGGGATCTGCTTGTCATGCCAGTAACGTTGGAAACCATCATGACCATCAAGCCTTAGGTTACATTTTTTTCTCAGAGAATAAAACTTTCTTCCACCTTTGAATGTCCCATGTTTGGTGCGCTCTTGCAAAGTCCAAACAAGCAGTTCTGTGCCGTTCAAGGAGACGAGGTCTTTGAAGATGTTTTTTTGTTTTTGAAGCCCTTCAGTCTCAGATGCCATCTGATGGTTATGGGGCTGCAGTCAGCACCAGTAAGGGCCTTAATTTGGGTTGAGGATCATCTAGTGTCTTGACGGACAGCCAATTGGATCCTCTGGCTCAGTGCTGATGACATTTTTTGGGGTCTTCCACTTTTTTGTTCCATAACCCTCAGGATCCTTTAAGAAATTACAAATTCCAGTCTTACTGCGTCCCACCCTAGCAGCGATAGCGCGCTGTGAGAGACCCTGCTTATGCAGTTCAACAACCCGACCACGTTCAAAAAGGGAGAGTTTTTTTTGCCTTTGCCATCACAACATGCGACTACCTGACAGAAAATGACAATGAATCCACATCTTTGCACAGATTTGGACTTTTAAAGGCATGTGGTCCTAAAATTTGGATCAGCTGAAAAACAGCCTGTTTCAGTTTAATCGTTATTTTCAATAAATTGAATGCTCAAAAAATGTTTTGTCTCACTCTCATTTCTTCTTGTTGCATGTGAAGCTCTACTGGAACCTTGTTAAGATCCAACAATATACTGCCTATACGCAGTAGATAAGTCTATCTCCTCAGACACCTGGCGATGTTCCACTGACGGCAGCATGTGATTGTGCATATCAGAAGAGATGGAATTACACACTGCGCACTCTGCGTACTGTTTCCATTAAGGACACCGCACATCTAAAAATAACCGTTTCAAAGTAACACGCTGTACAGACAAAGACACCGCCAAACAGATCACTTTCACTGTGATCTAGTTTGGACGAGCACATCTGTGGTTCTGATGATGGTATGGACGGTGAACAGGACACCAGCTCCACCAGGACACACAACTCTGCAGCGGGCAGACATGGCCGGCAAGCCCACTCATTCTGGGAATTGTTGAGGTTACGATCTCAAAATTGCATTGAAAGATTAAAATTACAAACTATTTCCCTTTAAAAGGGTTGTGAAAGAATGGGGGAGTTTTGGGCAAACTCTCCCACTTGGCTGGACCTATAAAGGGCAGATTTACCTTCTTCTCGGCTTCCCACTCAGCTCCGGCTCCGCTAGACTCCTTCTATGAAAACATCCAGTTAGACATCGCCACAGCCAATCACTGGCAGTGGTGGAGACCGGATTCCCTTACATCATGACAAATGGTCACATGACGCAAGGTGATCCAGTCTCAGCCATGGCCAGTGATTGGCTGCAGCAATGTCAAAATGGAGTCCAGCAGAGCAGCCCAGGCCTGGAGGAGACAGAGCAGGAAGTCAGTGTCGAGAAGCAGGTATGTAATCTTCCATTTACAGAACCTCCCGGGGGGTGGGGGTTGTCCGAGGACGTCTGTGACTATACAAAATCATGAGACTGCAGGCAAAGTTATATTTATACAAGTACAATGTGTGGACGTCATCCATGGCATCGAGTCCAACCAACAAGAATTCAAAAAATGCACGGTATGGCCAGGAAAAAAAGATGGACAAGACAGGGGAGAAAGGCAACTGTAGAAGCAAAACTCACAGCAATGAGGGCATCCATGACTTCCTTACAGATCTGCAAGCTGCTGGAACTAGTCACCTCAAGAAGAAGGTCCCGGGTGGATTTACGGACCTGGGAAAAAAAATACGGAAAATCAACTGATTGTATATGATGTTTAGTTTTTGCAATTCCTCTTTTAAAGGGGCACGTCATCCATTATTCAGTGAGATAGTTGGAGTCCGAGGGTCTGACCATACACCGGGAATAACGTTCATGGCTGGAATACCTAATCAATGTAGTCGAGAACAAACCCTATAAACGGATAGAACCACTGGAGCCAGAGCCATAAAAAAAAGACTGGATTTGCCACTAAGTGCCAACTCCTATGGATTCATCAAGTTGGTTCTTATTTTTCTCCCTCAGCTTTACCCAACCTCCTCGCCTTATTTCGGCCTGGTCTATCTAACCACAAACTGTTAATGTGCAGAACTATGGACACCGACCGCTATGACTCTGGAGGACCTGACAAATCAATGAATTACACTTTAGAAACAGTGTAATACCGCAATTTCCCTGTAGTGGCGCTGCAGGGAAACTGAACCCTTTCTAAAGATTTCCCACAAACAATCCCTCTGTAATCAAATTATTGTTGGAGGAACATTTTAATTTGAACACCCCTTTAAGCAGTTTATTATTATTATTATTATTTCAAATACAAACCTTAGAAGAGTCTGTCAAATATTTCTAAACTTTTTTTTTTAATCATTTGCAGGTTTTAGCTATAAACTCCAGAAATGACTTACCTTGGTCTTGTCACTATTTGTGATTGGTGGAAAGGAGATCACTGCATTTTCAGCATCTACCAAGCATGGGTAATACTCTTTACCATCCAATAAACGAAGGTACCTGGAGAGCAGAGGCGAATATCATCATCTCCATTCAATGACATCTATACAAGGTACTTACTGTTGAAGATGTACCACATTTAGTCATCACTTATTGCACCAGACACAAGCAGACATTGCTGGTCGGGGAATACCAGTACTGCTTGCAAAGGGGCATCCCCTTAGATTTACCCCCCTCTATACCATGGACATCAGACACTGCCTTTGAAGGCGTAAATGGGTGAGATTAGGGAGTTTTCTGATCTTCACTGTTAGATCAAGGAGACATAATAGTACACTGCAAAATAACAGCACATCCTAGCAACGAGAGATAAATAGGCACACGCACATCTGCTCTGACCGTAGTACACAAGCAAATGAACACAAAAGATGCAGCAGTGCTGTGCAAGCGCTGAGATCTATGCCAAAACTGAATAAATGGACCGTTTTAAATTGCATCACTGCTATACTATATTATACCTCCCCTGAGTCTATTTTGGAGGCCTAGGTTTAAGACAGCAGCAAGTTGGTTCAGTGTAGGGACCCGTCTGTAGGAGAGCTCCTTCTCATGGCAGATGGACTTACACAATTTGATTAAAATCGGATCTGAGCCTCCCATGTAGAAGTACAGCGCATTCAGCACGAATGCTGTTTATAACATGATCCATATATTCAATGTTATTACTTGGGGTTTTATTTTTATAAGAAAGACTGGTTGCCTGACATTCCCACCCTTAGTTGGTAGGGAACCCATAGGACTAGATGGCAAATCTGGACTAGCACTGTGCAGACATCAGAGAAGGAGGGGAATGTGTTGGCAGCAGTCACATACCATCATCTACCATTTAATGCGGCCCTATTAATCAGATTTTTCTAATTTCTTGCATTTTGGGCTAATGCACATGGCTGTAAGTTTTTTGTGGTCCGCAAGCGTCTGTAAAAATGCCCTATACTTGTCCGCAAAATGGACAAGAATAGGACATGTTCTTTATTTTTTGCTGGAGCGGAGGGTGTGGTGTCTGCATCTTTTAAGGCCACACTAAAGTATATGGGTCTGCATCTGATCCGCAAAAAATGCAGATCGGATGTGGACTGAAAGTACGGCCGTGTGCATGAGCATGAGATGCTAGCAAACTGGACCTGTGACTACTACCCCAGAGTGCCTCTGCAGATTGTGTAGGATATTTCGGATACTGGAGGTAAGTGACACTGCAGTAACACTATCTCCAGCAGGACAAAGAAGCAGCTTTTTTTCTCTGCAGATAGATTTGAAATGTTATACACGTCTGATCCATCGGCACGGGGGACACAATGGAAGTGTATGGTGGCTGCGCCCTCCTCGAGTGTTGAGTAACCAGTGAGATACTGGAATTCAGTGTCAGTAATCTGGTCCTTGAGCACACTAGAAGATTGTGTAACAGACCACACACCAGGAACACCTGCACTATTCACAAAGTGGTGAGCGCAAATCGAACCAAGTCCTCAGAAGGATGACTACCAACCGTGACAACACAAGCCTTTCTATAGGGACCTTCATGTAATGGTTTGTCTTAAGAGGGTGTTCAGAGGAGCTGCACAATTCTTTCCATGAGCAAATCTTGCATAAAGCAGCATAAAAAGCATCTGCCTCTACATAGAATACATGTCCCCCCCACCCCCTGCAGAGGAAATGTAGTATTACGTGTCGCTTATTCACATAATGGCTGACCACGGAATATATGGGTCTATGATATAGGAGCTACTCTTACTTAGTGTCTCTCTTATCTGGTTCATAGGACATAGTGACACCCAGGGTAATTCAGTGCCAATGGGATGTACATGTGTAGATCTAGAAAATTATTTTGCTGGCCATACACATTACATAATGGACATCGGATATGTTTGGAGGAGATCACAAGAATGAATGGTCAGGTTGGGGGTTATGCTTTGTAGCCCGTAGTGACCGTATAGAAGTCTTGGACAGATGGCTGCTAGCGTAGGGCTGGCAGAGCTTAGATCCAGGCTCTGTTCACATCCTCTGGAGTCTACCTCTCATGGCATGTTGGGATGTACACCACCCGTGTAATACTTCTACATTACGTGGTATCGCATGGAATATGTCCCATTTCTGTAGAGGTATGCTCAGTGGACTACGCTCAAGTACCGAGTGGAAAAAGGAAAGCATGCCGACATGTTATTGCCTGGCGCATTCACCTGGTTCATGGAGCCATATGGATATGTGCCAGAGAATGCACCATCAGGCAAACATAAAATAAAAAATAAAAATGGAAGAAGTGTGAGCATAGCGGAAGAGAGGTATTCCACTGTAATGAAGATGACCAGAAGGGGCGGCAGTGATGCGGTGTAGGGATCCTGATCACTAACCCCCAGAGGGGCTACAACACCTAGTCCCACCACCAATCAGCTGCTAGCAGGAGCTGTGGTCACTGGAACTAACACAGTCAGGGGCATTTATCAAAATATTTCTGCTACTGTGGTCCATTAAAAAAGTTGCAAATTATGGCGCACACCTTATTTGCAACTTTTTGAGATTCTCGACACTTTTCTAAAGTGGGCAAGACATGGTGTGGGGCATAGCGTGAGGGGACAAAGCCTACCATGGCCTGCCGAATTTACTATAACTTAGGTCAGAAACGTTCAAGTCAATGCCAGCTCCTTGCTGGCGTAAATCTAAGTTTCAGGTGCACAAAGCGCCAAATTTATTAAGAGGCATCTACCTCTTAATAAATAAGTTGCATCTCTTCTCAGTGCATAGAGGATTAGGGCTGGCGTATGGATGAATCTCCGGAGCTTGAGGCAGGCAGCTCCTTCCAATGTGAAGTGACCATTCCTGGTTCCAGCTGCCGTTCACTATCCTAAAGAGAGGTCATCATCAATATCGAAGTGCTTCAAAACCCCTTTAATAGCAGACTGTAAAAGTACAAGACTTGTCTCTTTTTTCCTGGCTCTCATATTGCAGCCGATCTCCACAGACAGAAGAACAGAACTACTGTTCCGGGCACTAACCTGTGAAGTCCAGATACGTTCTGACGTTTCTTCTGTTTCCTCTGCTCCTCGGCCTCGAGCTGCAGCTGCCGGACGAGCTCCTTGGCGTTTATTTCTTTGCGGTTCAACGGCACAATCTAATACATATAAAACCAAAACCAATAAGAAAACATAATATTGCTGGCAGCGTTAAAAACAGATACAACATAGGAGTGCACTGAATGATATCAGCATCTACTATCAAATATCTGAAGGAGACATCTGTTTATTATATATATCCTATGTATATTACATTATATATTTGGAGCAACATAAAATGGCCATTTTTGTAACTGATCACTAAAGAGAGACTTTTCTTCACTTTATCCTAATCCTTTTTGGACTTCTATTCTTTTGGATCTACATTTACAAAAAAAATTTGGACCCATTCTTGGATTTAGGGCTGGGCAATATGGCCTAAAATCTATATTGTGATATAATTTGAAGCATGTACGATATAACGTTATATAGCGAGATATATTATTTTCTTCTGTATGTATACAAATTACATGGCCATCATCATCCATGTCCCCCAGCCAGCACCATCAGTCCTATGCCATTGCCTTCATCATGTCCCCCAGCAAGCGCCATCAGCCCCATGCCATAGCCATCATCATCCATGTCCCCCCCAGCCAGTGCCATCAGCCCCATGCCATAGCCATCCAGCCCCCCCCCCCCCCCCCCCCCCCGGTAGATTCGGGCCCCTGCTAATCTGCTTACCTTTCCTGCAGGGTGGAAGCACGGCTGGCTGATGGAGTCTGCAGGAGACGGACCGCCGTGTTTTCGTCCCAGAATGCACTGGGAGGGACCTGGCGTCACACACAGCGTCTGCCAGCGCGCTGACAATGTGTGAACACAAGGCCCTGCAGTGCGGTGCAGAGTCAGGAGCAGTGAGTGAGAAGCTTCTTCAACTCATTACCACGCCATGGTCATCTATCGCGATATGACGATATAAACAAAATCTATATCGTTGCCCGAATTTATGGCGATAATATCGTATATAATCTATATCGCCCACCCCTACTTGGATTCATATTGTTGTTGCCATATCTGACTAATTGCCATTATCACTGTCACTCAGATTGTGGTTATTATTAGAGCCGCCATTGTTGCTTATTGATCTTGTATTTGCTGCTATTTATTGTTGACACATATGATCCTGATTTTTAATCTTTATTTTTACTTCTATTAGCTTATATTTATAATTTCTCCGATGATCTCCGACCTGTGGCTCTCCCTCAGTTGCCATACTACAACTCCAAGCAGGCCCTGACAACCACAGGCTGTAGTCTGACAGCCCCAGATCAGGTATTCTTCCCTGGACACGCGCACCGCACCGCTGTAAGCAGAAGTGCCGCTCGTATCTTCTCTCGGATTTATAGCCCCAGATCAGAGAGATCACCTGAACGGTTATGGTTAACAGCACATTCAGGGGCTTTAATGGAAGCCATATTAGGTTTTCCCCAGGGTTCCCAGAATCAGTAAGAAGGTTCTTACAGCTAAACGCGACTACGTGCTTCCGATGACAAGGAATAAGCCAGACAAATGTCGAACGTATTTTCCCTCTGCTTGTTAAATATTAACTACCAGGCCGAGGGATTAGGGCCACACAATGCAGGATTAGCTAAAATCATTACACATTATACAAACCGGTCACTTCAGGTTCTGCATGAGCGGCGAGGCTGAGATTCACGCAGGTACGGGTGCCGCAGTCTAAACACACAGGGCAGGCGAAGCTCAGTTATGTGAATGCGTGATCCACGTTGTGTTTCTTTGTTGTCTTGAGCGTGGCACAACAACACCATTAGTGCCACGTCACAGCACCCCAGCAGTCATAACCACAGCTTCCTCATGTTAGACCATAATGCCCTCCACAGATGCCTTCAAATTGCCCTTATCTAATAAGACAACAATGCCACCTCTAAAAAACAGCCACAGTGCCGTACACTAGTCGCCTCCACCTCAGGTATCAGGCACAGTGCCGCCTTAAAAACTATGCCACGACAGTCACCTGATGATGCCCACAATACGGAGTCACTAAAATGCAGGAAGTTACAAATAAGTAGACCCTAGAGGGCACTCAGATGTACCCAATCCTCCGACACCAACCTCTATGATCAGTGCCGGGAAGAACATGGCTGCCGTCCAGCACATGGGTGCGCCACACCAGTCCATGGGTTGTGTGTGGTACTGCAGGTCAGCTTCAGTGATGGGACCGAGCTACAATACTACACACAACCTGCATGGTTACTGGAAGCAGAAACGTTTTTTTAATCCGGCTGCCTCTCCTGCAGAGTTTCCCGAGCTTCGTATCATCAGATTTATGAGAAGATGTGGCGCACCCAGATCTTCAGAACACGCCTCACTTCTCTTCTATGTCTACTCACCGGCCAAGTTTATTCCCTCAAGGCAAATTCAGCAAAGACCAGAATGGTTTCCACAACACATGCCCCGAGAGACCGCAGCTTGTTTTGTACCAGATTGCTCATGGCTGACAGCAGGGTAAGCTTGTGTCTATAGGGAGCCGTTCTGTGATCGCATCTCCTGGAAGATCCTGCCACCATATTCGCTTAAAGAGGACCTTTTAATGGGTTTATATGTTAGAAACTGGTATGCTTACCAGATAGGGCGGCCCCTACAGATGGCAGCACTTTTTGTTCTAAAATATCCCTCCATTCCGGCGCTGTGTCCCCCCTGCTGCTTTTGGCGCCTGATATCTTAACTTAGAGTATCAGTACAGGGAGGAGGAGACGGCCGGGTTACTTAATGGACGTCTTCTCCCTGGCTGTAGTGCGGTCTAATCGAAATAGAGAGCGGCACAGCCAGGAAGAAGGAGACGCCCATTGAGAAACCTGACGTCTCCTCCTCCCTGTACTGATACTCTAAGTTAACATATCAGGCGCCAAAAGAAGCGCCCCATATATGTAACATGTTAAAGAGGACCGGTAACCTCTGCTGACATGTTGGATTTAGCAAATACTTGCATCACCATCAACTCTATGCTGTGATGGTCCTCTGTTACCACTCCTGAAAATTCAAACTCCATGGGACTGATGGAGATAGAGGAGTGAGTCCCACTGACTTTGAATGGAGCCGCAGCATGCACACTCAGCGACCACTCCAGAACGCGATCATGGGTCTCCTGATCACTGGAGGACCCACGGGTTGGACTCTCGCCGATCAGACACTGTCCTGTGATCCACTACGGTACAATGAACGTGAACTCACCGTGAACTCTTTCGGAGGTCTAGCGTCATACAATAAGGGTCCCTTCACTAGATGCAGGTCGTGGGTGGCGATAGTTGCCAATGTCCTCTTATCACACAGGTCTTCATGGAGTTTGGTCTAAAGCAATGGAATGTAATATGGAAAATATTAAAACCACAGGTTCATGGACCCCTGCTAGATTCCTAGTCACAAGGCACTAGACGTCTGTGTATTCTGAAGTCAACAGTAATCTAATGCTCCCCGTTATCAGCCACGTCAGCCACCTAAGATCACTACTCCAGACACTATTAGCCTCTGTTCACACCAGTGTATATGACCATCACATATCACAGGAAAATCTCCCGACATATATGCTGGACACTACTATGGGGCAGATGTGTCCAGATTATCCTTTGGGCACACATACATGCGGCCAGTATATGTCGGCATACCCGTTTTCAACTGTTTGCAATCAAAAGGGTACATAATAATGCTATCATGTGCTGCCATCAAGTGGACAACATGCTACATAACATGCTCGAAAACTAACTACTTAAAGGGGTTGTGCAGAAGGTTAAAGGGAATCTGCCACCACGATTTTGGACTATTATCTGCTCCAATACTAGAGTAGGACTGCAGATCACTATTTTATTTATATTTTTCCTACTGCCCCCTGTTCCTCCTCTGTCAGAGTTTAAAGCTGCAGTGAAACACATAGTCAGGACCACTGTGCATGCGCACGAGTCTGCTCCATTATGTTAGCACAGTGCTGCATTTAGGATCGTGTATTTTAGTGCAGCTCTGAGCGCTGACAGTGGGGAATGGGGATAGGACTCCTTATGTGCAGCACTATTCAAGTATTACCATAGATAATAGTCCAGAATGGTGGTGACAAATTATGTTTAAAAATAAATAAATAATAATAATAATAATAATAATAATTAAAGGAGTTCTCCAGGATTTTCATACTGATGTCCCCAAGATAGGTCATCAATATAAGATTGCCTGGGTTCCGACTCCCGCCACCCCTGCTGATCAGCAGTTTGAAGAGGCCATGGGGTTGCGTGAGCTCTTAGGCCTCTTCCTAGGCCATGTGACATCACTGTATATCGGTCACATGGCCTACACGTTGCTCAGTCCCATTCAAGCGCTGGGGGGGCTGAGCTGTGATACCAAACACGGCCACTAAACAACGTACAGCGCTGTGCTTAGTAACCTGCAAGAAGGCTGCGGCGCTCAATGGAGCTCCAGTGCACGCCACAGCTTCCTCAAATAGCTGATCCATCAATATGAAAATCCTTAATAACCCCTTTAAGCTAAGTATTCAAAAACAGCAGAGCATGCTCCGCTTTCATGCCCGCCATTTTTTTTAAGAGACCTACAAGTATTACTCACTGGTCCTGATTTTGGAACAGCGGTGATGTCACATAAATCCACGTGACTACTGCAGGCAATCACTGGCCTCAGCGGTAATGACAAGACCATGTATGACACAAGACCTCTGAGGCCAGTGACTGGCTGCAGTCGTCTCAGATATGAGGTCACCTCTGCAGGAAGGGGTGTGTATGGGTGGATTCACACACACTCATTCAAACACCATAAAAAGCATACATCGGGGGGGGGAGGATATCAAGTGGCTGTATAGCATTTAAGTAAATTACAGCAGAGCCAATTCATGTTTGTAGGGGCTATAATAATTTAGGCCATAATTTCCTGCCCTTATTTTAATTTCTTAAAGAGTTAAATATTGATGGCATATCTTCAACATTTGATTGTGGGGGTCAGACACATGGCACTGCCACCGATCAACGAGTCGGATCCATGTTCAGATATTGATGAGCCCTGCCGATCAGATATTGCTGACTTATCTTAAGGAAAAACCCCTCTCCTACCCAAGACTACCAAGGAAGTAGGCACCACCGAAGAACATTAGAGGTTGTGACACTAAAGGGGTTTTCCAGAGTACAACACTGATGGACAGGTCATCAATATCTGATTGGTATTGGTGCAGAGGACACAGCAGTTGCAGAGAGAGCAGAGCCTCTAGGTGTAACGGTAACGCCCAGTTGCTCCTAGAGGCTCATTTACATATATTAAACCTTTATTTTTCTCAGCAATGCGGGCACATATGAACATGGGACCAACAGATGCCTTCAGCTGCCAAGTGCACATGTAATAGGTACAAAACTGCTGACAGATGCCCTTTAACAATCCTACCCTGTCATTCTTCAACATGGCTGCTATCTCAGCTCCATCTGGGGTTTGTGCCACTAAGTTTCCTTCAGCCATACTGGAGTAATTGGCCTCATTTATCACAGCAGAGCCTTTATCACACAAGCAACAAGGCCAGTTTTTAAAGGAAACCTGTCACCAGGATTTTGCGCATAGAGCTGGGGACATGGGCTGCTAGATGGCCGCTAGCACATCTGCAATACCCAGTCCCCAGAGCTCTGTGTGCCTTTATTGTGTTAAAAAAACTTTTGATTGATATGCAAATGAACCCGATATGTGTCCTGTATCCGGAGATGAGTCCAGCGGAAAGGAGCCCAGCCCCGCCCCGCGTCCTCCGAATCTCCTCCTTGCTGGCTGACGTCACAGAGCGGGACGGCATCATGTGTCGGCATCATGTTCATTCCCTGTGCTGGCATCAGCACAGGGAATGAACTACGCATGCGCTAGCTTGCGCATCGCGAGATTTCGGCGCTCCAGCTCTGTGACGTCAGCCAGCAAGGAGGAGATTCGGAGGACGCAGGGCGGTGCTGGGCTCCTTTCCGCTGGACTCATCTCCGGATACAGGACTCATATCAGGTCATTTGCATATCAATCAAAACGGTTTTTTAACACAATAAAGGCACAGAGAGCTATAGGGACTGGGTATTGCAGATGTGCTAGCGGCCATCTAGCAGCCCATGTCCCCAGCTCTATGCGCAAAATCCTGGTGACAGGTTCCCTTTAAGCTTTGAGAAATAAAACCCAATGTATTGGGGCAGGGGGCTTCATATCAGGGAGACTAGGACTTTTACCTGTGCTGTTAGGAACCGTTTCAGGGAGTTTCCAGGCTTCAGGTTCATCCCTTTGACCACACAGCACACAATATACGGCCGCACATCCTTCACGCTGGCACTGGCACTGACTATGAGGGCTGCAGGGTTCTCAGATATGTGAAGGACCCTCAGCATCATCCTATTCATGTTTTCCACCTCCTCGTCCTCATCATCTCCTCCACTGTCCTTTTTCGGTTTCCTCTGCTTCTTCTTCTTGTCCTTCACCTCCTCTTTTACTGCATTCTCGATTTTGGATTTCCCTTTTCCCCCTCCGCGGCCTCCGACCCTCAGATACTCCAGTATGGATTTGGTCTGGCAGCCATTCACCATCTTCTCCAGCCGTTTATCTTTCAGTTTGTTGCCCTTGAAGTTGATCTCCTTCAGCTTGGTGCAGTCCGCCAGCTCCGGTGGGATCTCCGTCAGCTGGTTATTGGAGAGGTCCAGACTCTAGGAATGGCAACAGAAGGTTAAAGGGGGGAAATAATGAGGCATGCTTGCTGTCAGTGACAGGAAACATTCCTGTTTATATTCAGGAGCTGCAGTTTGTTAAAATATATTAGTGCAGATAAAGTCCCATTCACACAGCTCATGTGGTGCACGGTCAGTCTACAGAGCGCGTCGGCCAACCGTGTTCGTAGACATAAAATATCAGGTAACTTATTAATTGACAACTTACTGGGAAACTCTGGGGGAGATTATCAAAATATGTGCAAGGAGAAGAAGTGGCGGTGTTGCCCATAGCAAGCAAACTGCTTAAAAAATAAGAAAACTTGAAAATAGATTTGTTGGTTTTTTTGCATCTGCATGTTCTGAGGGCTCATTAAAGGGCTTGTTCCATCTCACACATTGGTGGCATCGCTAGGATATGCCACTAATGTTAGTTAGGTGCAGGTCCTACCATTAGGACCCTCATCCATCTCTAGAACGGGCCCCGAAGGAGAGCATAGCACATACGCGGTGTGCTCTCCATTCACTTCTATAGGAGTTCTGAAAAGAGTCAAGCTCTGCTATTTTTGGAAATCCCATAAAAGTGAATGGAGAGCATACCGTGGGCCCCCTCGCCATTCACCTCCGTGGGCGTTCCGGAAAGCCGAGCCAGCAATCAGTTACTTTCAGAACTCCCGTAGAAACGGATGGCGGGCAGCTGCACATGTGCTGTGTGCTCTCCACTCACTTTGGGGGTCTTGTTCAGGAGATGGGTGCAGGCCCCAGAGGTGGGATCTACACCTATCTGACATTGGTAGCATATCCCAATGATATGTCACCAATATCTCAGATGAGAATACCCCTTTAACTCATTCCAACCCTGTTTTTACATAAAATTATTCCCCTGGAAAACCCCTTTTACACACCTTATCACAGAGGCGCTTCAGACAACTACTTTAAAAGAATTGTCTTGTCAGTCACTATTTTTTTTTAGAGCATCAAAATAGCTTAAAAATCTTAAAAAGTACTACCTTACCGATTCCTCTGCCGCTCACGTTCCAGCACTTCTCCGGTCACCCGCCGGTCTCTACTTCCTGGTCCCTCTCGATACATAGGAAGTGTCGCCACTCATCGGGATGACCGCCTCAGCAGGTGGCGGTGAGCAGTCAACAGGGACCAAGAAGTAAAAACCGGCAGGGGACCCAGGAAGCGCTGGAACAGGAGGGCCGAGCATGACTTTTCATTTTTAAGCCATTCTGACCTCTGTCACCAGTTTTATGTCCCGTATGCAGCACACAACTGGTGACCCCTTCAGCTACCGTTACCTGCCACAAAACTCCATTCATTTCCCTTAGGCTACATGCACACGACCGCAAAACACGGATGCCGCCCGTGTGCGGTCCACAATTTACAGAATGGAACCGGCCACCCATAATAGAAATGCCTATTCTTGTCCTCATCTTTTGCGTCTCCATTAAAGTGATTGGGCCTGCATCCGAGCCACAAAAAATGTGTGGCTCGCATGCAGACCCTAACAGTCGGGTGAACGAGGCCTTAAGGCCATGTTCACACAGTGGAAGCTGGAGTGTATTCTACAAAGAAATCCACGGCAAAACCGTGTCCATCCTGCCCACCATTGTTCTGCTGTTCATGCCATTATTTTAATACCACATCAAGAAGGGGGCTAATCCGTGACAGAAATCCGAGGGTCACGCTCACATTTCTGAGTCTGCGTCACATATGTCAGACTTTTTTTATACAATTAAACATGGCCTAACCCAGTGGTGGCGAACCTATGGCACGGGTGACAGGAGGTGGCACTCAGAGTCCTCTCTAGTCTCTATGGGCACCCGAACCCTGTAAAAAGTCTATGGTGTACCAATAAGCCTTAGACTCTTCTGGCCATTCATCAGCGCAGGGCGCACTATGAACAGCACAGGCAGCGCACTGGATGTAGGCAGGCTGTTATAGATACATGATAAAGGTACATGGAAGATATACGGTACTATATTGGACGGTAGTATTCCGGTTATGGGTTTTGGGCTGTAGTTTGGGCACTCTGTCTGTGAAGGGTTCGCCATCACACTTTTCAAACCTGTGTAAAGGTAGGGCTGCACCTGTCATCCATAGGTCCCATTGCAAAAAAAATTCACTTTTAAGATTAGAAGAACAATTGCGTCACCTATCATTTTTCTGCCAGTTAAAGCAGATAGCAGCACATATCCTATTTTCCTAATATTCTTATTTTTGATTGATTTTTTTTTAATTCTATTTTCTGAGCACAATTATGGTGGACACCACAGCATTTAGAGATATGCTTTACAGCAGCCCCCCTGGGCCACAGACACAGTAGTCTGGAGGGGACTCACTGACTTCTATGGGAGAGTTTGCTAGGCGTGACCTGTGCAGAGGTCAGGAGGGAGTAGAAAAGCTGTGATATCAGATATTGTGAATGGTGGATCCTGTGTTATCTCTATACAGGTGATATCTATCATTATAATCCTGCCTGTGATGATAAGTAGAGGACTTCTGAGTCACCTGCACAGACCAAGAAGTGGTGCCGTTATTAGACTTAGTGGCCATTGCCAAACCTGCCGGATTTTTCTTTACATTTAAAGTACATTTTAAATTCTTTACAATATGTGTAACATATAGGGCTTCTGCCATTGCACTAGAGCAGGCTGACCTTAGAGTTGTGCGCTGGTCAGCTGAAGTGATCCGCCTTGATCCCATCCCAATGGGCGGCTGCACTTCAGTGAAAAGAGAAGCTTTAATATATGCGAATGAGCCTCTAGGAACAAACATCATTGCGACCGATTTCTCAAAGTCTCACACCTGCTATGCGCCGCAGGCGTACTACAGAAGAGATCCGCCAGTGAGCCCGCTCCCTGTACTGCGCCGATTACTGAACCGCGCGCAACAGCTGCGAGACTGAAATCAGTGGCAAGGACGTTCACGATCCCTGGCCCTGTCAAAGTGCAGGGGGGCAGCAGGAAGAAAGGAGCCTCTAGGTGTAATGGTAACGCCCCCATTGCTCCTAGAGGCTCATTTGCATATATCAAAACTTTTTTCCCCACTGAAATGCAGCCAAATATTGGGATGGGACAAGACAGATCACTTCAGCTGAGCAGCGCACAGGTCTAAGGTCAGCCTGCCGTTACAGAAGCCGTGTGAAGGCTGGATTTATACAACAGGTCATTTTCTGATGACATACAGGCATAGCAAGCACTACATGTACAGCGCGGTCTACTGCACTTCCCATCCTCTTAGTGCAGGGATGGGCAACCTGCGGCTCTCCAGCTGTTGTAAAACTACAACTCCCAACATGCCCTGCTGTAGGCTGATAGCTGTAAGCAGTCCATGCTGGGAGTTGTAGTTTTGCAACAGCTGGAGAGCCTTAGATTGGCCATCCCTGCTTTAACAGTATACTGAAGTACAGAAGGACTGCCTGGCTAATGCAACCCTAGGGACAGGAGCTTTAGGCCGTATTCACACCATTGCAGCATGCTGTGCTACTGTGTCACTGGATGGCACTTCAGTCACGTCCATTGCCCCTACAGAAATGAGTGGCACAGTGGACGTAGCGCCGTACATGATGTGCCGCTGACAGCCATCACCTATATGGCAGCACACTGAATGGCCACCATTGTGCTGCCCCTACAGAAATGAGTGGCACAGTGGCCGTAGCGCCGTACATGATGTGCCGCTGACAGCCATCACCTATGTGGCGGCACACTGGGTGGCCACCATTGATCTGCCTGCCCCCCTCACACCCCCTACCTTCAGCCCCGACAGGTGGCCGATCTCCCCTCCCAGCTCCTGCAGCTGGTTGTCGGCGGCAGTGATGGAGGCCAGCAGGGTCAGCTGGGGGCTCATGAGGCCGGCGGGGAGGCGGGTGACCAGGTTCCGGGACAGGTTGAGCCCCGCCAGCTTGGTGCAGCGCTCCAGGCCCGGGGGCAGCTCCCGCAGCCGGTTCCAGCTGACGTTCAGCGTGCACAGCTCCGGCAGGTTACACAGCTCGGCCGGCAGCTCCTCCAGCTCATTCCCCGACACGTCCAGCACCTTCAGGCCGCGCAGCTGCTCCAGGCTCCGGGGGAGGCTCCGCAGCTTGTTCTTGCACAGGATCAGGCTCTGCAAGTGGGAGAGGCGGCCCAGATCAGCCGGGAGCTCCCGCAGCTCGGAGCATCCGCTCACCTCCAAGTAATTGAGGAGAGTGAGGGAGAAGAGAGCGGGCGGTAAGTGGCCATCACTCTGCCGGAGCCGCTCGTCCGCTCCCTGCAGCACCAGCTCCCGCCGCTTCTCCTTCTCCGCCCGCTCTACCTCTGACCACTGCGCAGCCATGTTGTCCAGGGACCATAATACACGTGCATTCACGGAACTACAGCGGAGCCAATCAGAGAGCTGGACGTCATCCTCCGTCCAATAGTAGGACCAATGGGGAGGCCAGACGTCAGTCTCCAGGACGTGATGCGCCCAATCAGAGAGCTGGAATCCTATTTCCTGTCAGTATAATACGACCATTTAGAATGCTAGACGCATGCAAGAGTAACGGACCAATCAGGGCGCTAGACGTCATTCAGCAACAGGAATTGCAACCAATCACGAAACGTGACGTCATTTCTCAACTCCAAACCAATCGCTGCTCGTTGACTACTGCATTTATAGGCTATAGGTCGTCATTGAGCCTCTATACAACAATCTACGCGTTTCAGCAGTGGCTGCAGCCTTTTCTCAGCCTTGCAAGCCTGAGGAAGCCAGCACAGCGCAGCTGAAACGCATTGCTTTTTGTATTTCATTTATGATGTTTTAATAAACATTTTGTGAAGAAAGATCCAGAGCAGTGCGCCATTTTATCCAGATTCTTCTCTGCCTGCTGATTCTACTACATTTTCGGTGGATGTGTCTGGCGGGCAGGTGCGGCAGCCCCGTCTCCCTCTAACTAAGGGCTCATGCACACAACCGCAGGTTTTGTCCGCATCTGATGTATATTTTTTGCGGAACAGCACATTGTGTGCTGGCCGTGTCCATATGTCGGCTCCATAACCCCCTTCCCCTTCGGAAAAAAATAGAATATAAAGGGCCACAAAAGATGCGGACAGCACTCTGTGTGCTGTAATGGATGTCGGGCGGCACCGCAAAGATTGTGGGTGCACAGTCCGCGGGCGTCGCCCCAGGAACTTCAATGAAAGAAAGAACCGGCACTCCTTGCGATGTAGTATAGCAATGTTTTATTCGCCACTCATAGGTAGAAGTAAGCTCAAGCAAACAGCGAGTGGCAATGAACATGAACATGTGTTTCAATAGCCCGCCCCTGGTCACATGATAGAAGCCTTCAAGTCATATGATTCTGACGTCATGTTGGCAGGACAACCACATCTAGGGAAAGGAAGACATAAATACGATCCTTCTGTATCATCGAAGGTCGCTATGAATCAATTACACTGCGGAAATATATAGAAACAAAAATAATTAGATAAATCGTGACACGGATGATAAAGGCAATGAACATCTCCTACACATCCTCATAAGAAACTGCTCACCGCATACTCCCGATCCAACCCTCTGGGTGCCATCGTTTGTAGGCGGTGAATCCAATAGGCTTCGCGTTTAAGCAATAGCTCCACCCTATTACCCCCCTTCTAGGAGGCAGCTCCTCTTCCATGATTTGAAATCGAAGTTGTGACACGTTATGTTTCTGTTGATGAAAATGTAAGGGAATTGGCAGTAATACATTTTCGTTACGAATTGTCGATTTGTGTTTAGCAAATCGATCCTCCATGCGCATCGTAGTCTCCCCTACATAGCAGAGTCCACATGGGCATTTCAACAGATATACAATGAAGGTGCTATTGCACGAGAAATGACCCGTTACTGGGATTTGTTCCCCACTATGCGGGTGTGAAATATAGGAACCTTTTATTATTATGCTAGAGCAATGGATACAACTTAAGCAAGAAAAGGGGCCCTTCCTGACAGTAGATAAAGTCATTTGTCGGGGGCCCTTCTTAATAGTACCTATATCCGCTCTGATAATTTTGTCTTTGATGTTGCCAGCCCGCTTGTGACATAACATGGGGGGGACTTTGAAATTCTACAATCTGAGGATATGACCTGGTCACTATATTCCAGTGTTTATTGACAACCGCTCTTATGCGATTAATCCAAGGGTGGTCCTGTACAACTAGGGGGAGTCTTTCTGCGGTGATTTGATTTGGCCTATGGGCGATGTTTCGCATTTATTTCACTGATGTGTAAGTAGCCATTCCGGGTATCCCCTTTGCCTAAATTTGTTGGTCATCTCTTGGAGACGAATATGACGGGTAGAGGGATTACTAACAATTCTATTGACCCTCTGGAATTGTGAATACGGTATCGACTTTTTAGTGGCCGGTGGATGATTGCTCTCGTAGCTAAGCAGGCTATTGCGATCTGTATTCTTGGTATATAAATCTGTTATACATTCACCTTCTTGACCCTTTATGACCCAAGTGTCCAAAAAAGGTATTTTCAAAGAATCAGTGTGTGCCGTAAACTTTAGCTCGGGCCATATATTATTGATAAACATGAAAAATTCCTGAAAGGTCTCAACGTCGCACCGCCATATGCAAAACACATCGTCTATAAAACGCTTCCAAAAAATACAATGCTCTTGAAATAGTGGATGAGGATATATGAAATCCTGTTCAAACTGAGCCATATAACAATTTGCATACGGCGGTGTGACATTGGACCCCATCGCCGTCCCGCAGCACTGTTGGTAATAAGTATCTTGAAAAAGAAAGTAATTTCATGTCAGGACTGTGGTCAGAAGGGCAAGGAAAAAATCTTTCTGATGTAATGTGTACTCACTTCGATCCAACATATTCCGCACTGCGGTTACACCTTTGAGATGGGTTATGGAGGTATATAAGCTACACACATCTAGAGTCACCAATGTGCAATTTGTATCAATTTTATTTTTTTTGAGCTCCTCTAGGAAGTGATGGGTGTCCCTCAAGTACGAGGGAGCAACTTGTGTTAAAGGTGTAAGAATTTTTTCAAGGAGGATAGCAGGAGGGGTCAGTATTGAATCGTTTGCTGCAACTATAGGTCGTCCGGGGGGAGTTCCATACATTTATGCACCTTGGGGAGGGTATAAAATACAGGGGTGATTGGATGTTGTTTGATCAGAAATTCCGCTAGTTTCCGATCTATAGTGGCGTTTCCTTCATATTTTTTAATCAAAGACTCAAGCTCACGCTTGATGTCAAATACTGGATCCCTCGACAGAATTGTATATGTTTCATTATCGGATAATTGGCCTAGAATTTCTTGCACATAATAATCCTTGTCAAGTATCACCAGGGCTCCCCCTTTATCTGCAGGTTTGAATATAAGTGTATCGTCATCCAATAGATGACGGATAGTTTGTCTCTCTAGAGTCGAGAGATTCTGGTGTAGATAGCACTGCCCCCCTTGTTTCAACTGAGTTAATAATTTATCAATATCCCTCTTAACTAGCCCTATATAAGTTTCTACCGGGTGTTCGCTTCTAGGAGGCATATAATGGCTTTTCAGCCGTAAGCCAAATTGCTTCAAAGTCAACCAGTAGTTTCATCAGGATGTCCAATGTCCCCAGATGCGGATTCCCTCTCCTTAGAGAAGTGGGCTTTTAGCCGCATAGATCGGAAAAAAAACGTTGGAGGTCCATGTCCAAGTTTAAGGTGTCAAGAGGTGCAGTGGGACTAAATTATAGACCCCTCTGTAATTGCTGTATTTGAGCTAAATTTACAGTCTTAGAGGACAAGTTTAAAACTAAAGAATCGGATGTACCTGAGAACGAGTCACTCGTGGAGCGTCTGCATCTCCGATGATGGCGGCCTGCTCTCCTTGTGTTGGCTTTCTTGGGCGACGTCGTCTCCCTAAAAAAAGTTGCTGGCCAGTGGTGGATTCGCTCCCAGATCCTGAGGATGTGTAGCCTGCCCTGCGGCCTGGGCGTCTGGTGTTCTGGATAGCCGCGCCGGACTTGTCTTGCCACCGGTAAACACGATTTCTTTTGGTAGCTTGAATTAGCATTTTCAAATCTGTGCATTGTTTATCAACTTTTAGTTTTGATGCTTGTAAGTCCTCTGCCTTTAGACAATCCCTTAATTGGGTCTCAATGGAGTCAATGGTCTGCTTGCTATCAGAGATAGCTTGAGTGAGATGTTCAATAGTAAGTGTAATCAAATGCAGAGAGCACTTGTTTAAATGCTGGTAAAATTGGGTGCAGTAGTCAGGATTGTCACCAAACAATGTAGGTCTAAGGTTCAGTCGTAGGCCCCGCGGTATACGTTGTGTACGATAGTACTCAGCAAGTATGGCCGCGTGTAATTCAAGAGAGATTAAATGCATTTACTTGGACATGGACCTGCAACGTTTTTTTTCCGATCTATGCAGCTAAAAGCCCACTTCTCTAAGGAGAGGGAATCCGCATCTGGGGACATTGGACATCCTGATGAAACTACTGGTTGACTTTGAAGCAATTTGGCTTACGGCTGAAAAGCCATTATATGCCTCCTAGAAGCGAACACCCGGTAGAAACTTATATAGAGCTAGTTAAGAGGGATATTGATAAATTATTAACTCAGTTGAAACAAGGGGGGCAGTGCTATCTACACCAGAATCTCTCGACTTTAGAGAGACAAACTATCCGTCATCTATTGGATGACGATACACTTATATTCAAACCTGCAGATAAAGGGGGAGCCCTGGTGATACTTGACAAGGATTATTATGTGCAAGAAATTCTAGGCCAATTATCCGATAATGAAACATATACAATTCTGTCGAGGGATCCAGTATTTGACATCAAGCGTGAGCTTGAGTCTTTGATTAAAAAATAGGAAGGAAACGCCACTATAGATCGGAAACTAGCGGAATTTCTGATCAAACAACATCCAATCACCCCTGTATTTTATACCCTCCCCAAGGTGCATAAATGTATGGAACGCCCCCCGGACGACCTATAGTTGCAGCAACCGATTCAATACTGACCCCTCCTGCTATCCTCCTTAAAAAAATTCTTACACCTTTAACACAAGTTGCTCCCTCGTACTTGAGGGACACCCATCACTTCCTAGAGGAGCTCAAAAAAATAAAATTGATACAAATTGCACATTGGTGACTGTAGATGTGTGTAGCTTATATACCTCCATAACCCATCTCAAAGGTGTAACCGCAGTGCGGAATATGTTGGATCGAAGTGAGTACACATTACATCAGAAAGATTTTTTCCTTGCCCTTCTGACCACAGTCCTGACACGAAATTGCTTTCTTTTTTAAGATACTTATTACCAACAGAGCCGCGGGACGGCGATGGGGTCCAATGTCACACCGCGGTATGCAAATTGTTATATGGCTCAGTTTGAACAGGATTTTATATATCCTCATCCACTATTTCAAGAGCATTGTATTTTTTGGAAGCGTTTTATAGACGATGTGTTTTGCATATGGCGGTGCGACGTTGAGACCTTTCAGGAATTTTTCATGTTTATCAATAATATATGGCCCGAGCTAAAGTTTACGGCACACACTGATTCTTTGAAAATACCTTTTTTGGATACTTGGGTCATAAAGGGTCAAGATTGTGAATGTATAACAGATTTATATACCAAGAATACAGATCGCAATAGCCTGCTTAGCTACGAGAGCAATCATCCACCGGCCACTAAAAAGTCGATACCGTATTCACAATTCCAGAGGGTCAATAGAATTGTTAGTAATCCCTGTACCCGTCATATTCGTCTCCAAGAGATGACCAACAAATTTAGGCAAAGGGGATACCCGGAATGGCTACTTACACATCAGCGAAATAAATGCGAAACATCGCCCATAGGCCAAATCAATCACCGCAGAAAAGACTCCCCCTAGTTGTACAGGACCACCCTTGGATTAATCGCATAAGAGCGGTTGTCAATAAACACTGGAATATAGTGACCAGGTCATATCCTCAGATTGTAGAATTTCAAAGTCCCCCCCATGTTATGTTACAAGCGGGCTGGCAACATCAAAGACAAAATTATCAGAGCGGATATAGGTACTATTAAGAAGGGCCCCCGACAAATGACTTTATCTACTGTCAGGAAGGGCACCTTTTCTTTCTTAAGTTGTATCCATTGCTCTAGCATAATAAAGGTTCCTATATTTCACACCCGCATAGTGGGGAACAAATCCCAGTAACGGGTCATTTCTCGTGCAATAGCACCTTCATTGTATATCTGTTGAAATGGCCATGTGGACTCTGCTATGTAGGGGAGACTACGATGCGCATGGAGGATCGATTTGCTAAACACAAACCGACAATTCGTAACGAAAATGTATTACTGCCAATTCCCTTACATTTTCATCAACAGAAACATAACGTGTCACAACTTCGATTTCAAATCATGGAAGAGGAGCTGCCTCCTAGAAGGGGGGTAATAGGGTGGAGCTATTGCTTAAACGCGAAGCCTATTGGATTCACTGCCTACAAACGATGGCACCCAGAGGGTTGGATCGGGAGTATGCGGTGAGCAGTTTCTTATGAGGATGTGTAGGAGATGTTCATTGCCTTTATCATCCGTGTCACAATTTATCTAATTATTTTTGTTTCTATATATTTCCGCAGTGTAATTGATTCATAGCGATCTTCGATGATACAGAAGGATCGTATTTATGTCTTCCTTTCCCTAGATGTGGTTGTCCTGCCAACATGACGTCAGAATCATATGACTTGAAGGCTTCTATCATGTGACCAGGGGCGGGCTATTGAAACCATATGTTCATGTTCATTTTATTGCCACTCGCTGTTTGCTTGAGCTTACTTCTACCTATGAGTGGCGAAATAAACATTGCTATACTACATCGCAAGGAGTGCCGGTTCTTTCTTTCATTGAAGCACTCTGTGTGCTGTCCGCATCTGTTGCTCCGTTCCGTGGTCCGCAAAAAAATATATAACATGTCCTATTGTCCGTTTTGTGGACAAGAATAGGCATTTCTACAATGGGCCACCCGCTCCGTTCCGCAATTTGCGGACCCGCAAAACACACAACGGTGGTGTGCATGTAGCCTACGGACAAGGCTAGGACAGTTTTATAGAAGGCAGGATGTTCTGTAGGAGTAAGCATGCTGTTATCTGGTGTTGGTGCTGGAGCTCGTCGACGTATTACACCAGGGAAGCTCCCGCTTTAGTTGTTATCTATTACATGATTGACTGAAGGAATACAGTGATATTGGATGTTTTTCGGCCCACGTGGCCTTCACCCTGACACGGGATGCTGCACTGAAGAGAGAAGGCACTGCAGGAAGGGGACTAAGCCCAAATGTATGGCGCCATTATGTCCCACTGGGTATTCCTTCAATAAATCAGGAGTCTGCTTTCTGCAGTACAGAGTGTTTTCATTACTGCATACAGTGATGTCACAGTACAGGGAAAATGTACACAGTGATGTCACAGTATGGGGGGGGGTAATGTAACAGCGACTGTCACAGTACAGGGGTAATGTACACAGCGATGTCACAGTTCAGGGGTAATGTACACAGTGATGTCACAGTACAGGGATAATGTACACAGTGATGTCACAGTACAGGGGTAATGTACACAGTGATGTCACAGTACAGGGGTAATGTACACAGTAACATCACAGTACAGAGCTAATGTACACAGTGATGTCACAGTACAGGGGGTAATGTACACAGTGATGTTACAGTACAGGGGATAATGTACACAGTGATGTCATAGTACAGGGGTAATGTACACAGTGATGTCATAGTACAGGGGTAATGTACACAGTGATCTCACAGTACAGGGGTAATGTACACAGTGATGTCACAGTACAGGGATAATGTACACAGTAACATCACAGTACAGAGCTAATGTACACAGTGATGTCACAGTACAGGGGTAATGTACACAGTGATGTTACAGTACAGGGGTAATGTACACGTGATGTCACAGTACAGGGGTAATGTACACAGTGATGTTACAGTACAGGGGTAATGTACACAGTGATTTCACAGTACAGGGGTAATGTACACAGTGATGTCACAGTACAGGGATAATGTACACAGCAATGTCACAGTACAGGGGTCATGTACACAGTGATGTTACAGTACAGGGGTAATGTACACAGTGATGTCACAGTACAGGGGATAATGTACAGGGGTAATGTACACAGTGATGTTACAGTACATGTCACGGCTGTTTAAGGGTAACCAGAGCATACACAGTAAGAAGAGCTACTGATCGGACCCCAAACTAGGGAAAGAGAAAGTGTGACCCTGTCAGACCCTCAACACTCTCCCTATGCTGCTAAAGCACATGCCCGGATCCAAATGGTGGAACAAGGCATGCCCGCGTACCTTAGACTGATGAGCCCTGTAACCCTACAATAGTGGAAGGGGCACGGCCACCGATGCCCTGCTCAGAATATAGAGGGAACCGTGGCCACCTCAGATCCAGTCAGGAAATCACCAGGTACACAACAAAGTCTGCACACTTAGCTGATGGAGCCGCCGCAGAGAAGATGGATCCAAGGGCCGCTGGCATATCCGGAGTGCTTGCAGCAGCAGAACACAGGTCCAGAGAACTAGTAGCTAAAGAAGTGAAGATACTCAAGGCAGAGCTACAACTGAAAGAGAAATATAATCCACGCCCTGCAATAGGAGGGGGGTGATTTAAAGGCAGG